>NC_057806.1:33269986-33480177 GCF_018294505.1 Triticum aestivum | reverse complement strand
TTGTTTTGTTATCTACGTAGAATTTATATGGATATAGGGTGTCGATTTTGATTGTTTTGTTATCTACGTACTATGTTGCATGATTGCATGATTTTATGTCAGACATGAGATGCGTTTATATGTCTGTTTCTCGTCAATTTTGTTTGTTTTGTTATCTACGTACTACATTGCATGAATTTATATGGATATAGGGTGCCGATTTTGATTGTTTTGTTATCTACATAGAATTTATATGGATATAGGGTGTCGATTTTGATTGTTTTGTTATCTACGTACTACGTTGCATGATTTTGTGCCAGGTGTGAAGGTGCAGATTAGGGAGTGCCCGGCTGCATGATTTTGTGCCAGGTGTGAAGGTGCAGATTAGGGAGTGCCCGGCCAGTGTCAACGGACCACGGATCGGTTTCGCAAAGTCCGGCTGTAGAAGCTCTTACCAGGATAGTGAGACCTAAAAGGGTGACTATGGAGATGGTCATTGGTCTTGGAAAGTACCGGAGCGGTGGCAAATGAGAAATCGGCCGGGAGACAAATCTTGCCACATATTGTTGTTATTTGGACTATAACTAGGGATGTTTACTTCTTTAGCACCATCAGCCACATAAAGTTTTTTCTTCAATAAAAGATCACATCACACAATTCCATAGTACGAACCACATCGAATGATATCGTGGCAGATCTCGAGGCACAATGAACAATTTGCTCAAAAAGGGTACGCCATATATCTAAGCCCACATGTACATGGGCATCTAATTAATGCCAAAAGATCACCACGCACGCCAGCAACAAACGAACACAGCTGGCTACGCTGGTATCTCGGCCCTGGGGCTGGGGATGATTCCCAAGACTTCTGCAACTTGGAGCTTCTTCCTGGCGTACTCGGCATACGTCTTTGGCATCGCACGCTGAAATTGGAAAAGAATGAGCTATTATCACATACAAAAACTGAAGGGGAAGCAATATTTTTTGCCTTCCAATATCTATACAGCCTACCTTGTAATTAATTTCCTGTGCAATCAACTCTTGGACTCTTCGATCTGGAAACTATATATATACATACACGAAGGAGAGACATCAGACGATGATTGTACTATATAGTAACACATTCCAATGGATGCTAGACCACACCATACTATACATATACTTACTTCCTTACTAATGCCTTCCGTGCACCTGCGGAACTGCAAGGAAAGATGATTAAAGCATTTGCACCGTAAGAGACACGAATTAACAAATGAAAACACGTACAGAACTCCTATGAACAAAAAAGAAACCTACTTGTTGCTCCAGTTGCAAAAAACCGCCGGGCCACTCCAGCTCAGCCTTCAAAGTATGTTGGCGCAATGGAACCGGATTCTCATTGTAAACTTTCTGCAGAGCATCTCTGAAAGACGTCTAGAAGTTGTCCAACAAAGAAGAAAACACCAACACCGAGCATATACAGGGTTAGAAAGCATTGACAAACCTGATCAATAATCATAAACTGTTGTTAGTTCTGATGTACAATGCTGACCTGACCCTCATTGACCCTCTTCCAAATCTCAAGAAAGGCACGGTCAAGACCTTCCACAAACAGACGATAAAATCGAGTCCTCAATACATACTCCTAAATTTAATCGAAAGATTGCGATTGTTAGATATAATCATAACTAGAGCTGACCATCTAAATGAGCAAGCGACAAAGGAATCGTACCTCGAAACCATGATATGCTAGACCCAAATGAATGTTGGTGAACCCATTGGCAATCTTAATTGATTGGTACAAACCTTTACGGCGCATTGGCTCCCACTAAATAGTAGAACAGAGAAGTTATTGTGATCAGTGATGCTACAATGCGTATGCAAGATTAGTTGTCATTCCATGGTTTTGAGAGGTCATATAGGCCTACCTCCAGAAAACCTTTAAGCACATGATTTTCAAGCCACTGTTAAGAACAGAAGGTTGTTAGTCCAATTTCTTTTTTACTGAACAAAGTTTTAAACTTGGACTGGCTGATCATTGCACCATGAATACCTTCATTTCCTTGACCATCTTTTCCCAGTACAGCACATACTCTCTATCAGCATCAGGGGTGTTATAAAACGCTTTGTACTGACTCCATCTGTCATATTCATAATACTCATTCCCACCCTGCACCAGAAAGGAAGGGAAGCAGCATATCACAGCTGTCCTGAGAATAACAAGCTGGGCATAAGGGCATGGAATGCTCTTAATATGTGTGTGACTATCATTGGTTACAGTACTTTCGCACTTCACAAAATTCCAAAAAAAAAACAGTATTGTAAAATGTAAAATATATGGGGCCTAGGGATATCAGGCAAAAATCTGGTTACACATACAGAAAAAGTATGGTACTCGTATTTGGGAGTTTTCTGCATGTGGACCGCTTGTGATTTTTTTTAGGACTTGCTCCGTGCAAAAAATGCATCAGTATAATAAACTCTCAGGGAAGAAATTATAATTCTTGTCTTTTTCTTCTACCGTACACAGTTTATGACATTTTCCATAATTTATTGCAAACACACATATTTTAAGCTGTGTTTAATCTCCAGAAGATGTGACGTTCATAATTTTATTTTTGCATTTCGGCAAGAACCTCAGGCCCCTGGAACAAAGAGGTTACTCACACAAAGCCAAGCTATAAAAACAATGAGAAATTGCAGTCATGATACATTAACTATCCAAGCTGTCAGAGAAATATTTGTGGTCACCCATTCAAAGGTAAGAAGAGAATAAGAAATTGGTTACTGGCCGCATGAGCACAGATTAAGTGTATCTGCATCACTCAATTCAAAGTTGCGAATACACACATATACTTACACAGTTAGGAAGGACTAGCCGCTGGTAGTCGCTCAAGTTTGCAAGTAAACAGAGGTCGGAGTCGAAATACCAGCCAAAGGCGCTATCATGATGGCAAGGATAGAAGAAGTCATTCTCCAAGGCAAGTTCCATAGGGTACTTGGATTCCAATGCAGCATCTTCTAGCTCGTCGACAGGCTTTCCTAACAACAACTACACAAATGGACAGATGAGTAAGGTACATACGAGGGTGTATATGCTTGATCGCGATCGACAGATAGGTGTGGTGATATGGGACTAACCAGGTAAGCTTTGAAGCGATAACGTTTATACTTGGCGAGGAGGCTGTCCAACTGCTCTTGATCCAGCCCAGTCTTGGTGTCAACTTCAGCAGGTCTGCGAGTCTTTAGCTGTCCAGAGTACTTGACGAATTCCTCCGCAGTGATATCATCGCCCGACTCCTCTCCAAAGTATGTATCTTCAACATCTGGTCCGTGAGGTTCGCTCAAGAACTTATGGACTTGATATTCTACCAGAGCAGCCCGCAGCTCATCATCATAGAAATTAGAACGAGCGAGGACTTGGACAATTTCATCGGAAGGAAGATTTGGGCTGTCGACGGCGACGCCCGCTTGTAACTGCAATCCGGCGAGGCGCGAGGCGAGGATCTCATGGTACCTGGACTGGCGGGCCGGCCAGGCGACCGGCGGCTCGTCCAAGGATCCGGACGGCGGCGCGCTGGAAGTCCGCCCGGCCGGCTTGTCGAAGGATCCGGACGGCGGCGCGCTGGATGTCGTGCTGCTGCTATCCGATTCGACGAGGGATCCAGACAACGATGCGCCTTCTTCACCGCGGCGACGGCGGGAGGGTCCTTCGCGAGGAGACCTTCTGCGGCGGCGGCGCTTCTTCTGCGTCATCGGCAGCAGATCGGCGGTCACACGGGGCGGGATCGTGGTGACGGCGTGGGGAAGGGGATCGCGATTCGGCGCTAGGGTTTCGCGTGGATGAGGAGGCGTGACCTTTGTCCTCTCTCGGGTCGGTTCACGAACCGTATCCTTACAAAGGCTGGGCCTAAATGAAAGCAGGCCCAAAATTTCTTTTCTTCCGGTCTTCCTTGAGGTTTTTTAACATTTGGTTTGATAAATTTTTTTAAGGGTATTTGGTTTGATAATTGGATACTGAGAGATGAGAAAATGTGACCGATTGTGCGTCTTTTTTTTTTTGACAGGTTGTGCGTCTCTCTATAACCGATTGACCGATTGTGCGTCTTACTAATGATCGCCCTATACATACATACGTCAGTTGATGATGATTGATAATAGCAATGCTTCGTGGAAGAGGGGTCTCCTAAAAAATGCTACACTTACGGACACTATCTAAAGGATACACCTACGGACTCATCTTCCCATAACTTCTCTCCTCTCCCGATTTCCAGTGGTGGTCCCCTCTTCTTTTGATTTCCAATCACATCTTCACAACTCATCCCGTAAGTTAACTTCTGTAGAAAATGTCCATAGGTGTAGCATTGTTGGGGTCTCCTGCACCAAATTTTTTTGAACACGGATGCAGAGGCAAATTATGAGCATCCCTCTATGTACTAGAAATAGCGAGGATTTCTGGGCTGGAACTTTGAAAAGAACGGTATGTTCTCTATAAGATCAGCCTATCGTATGCTCGCTCACACCAAACGCCGACGTGCGACCTGGCTCGAGGGACATGCAAGTCCCTCTCACATGGGCGCGGAGAAGAGAGGATAGAAGAGTTTGTGGAAAGTCACAGTGCCTGGTACGATTCAAACTTTTTGTGGAGGCTGGCTAAGCACTCTATCCCGACGAAGGACATCCAATATCACAAGAAGATGACAACTTCCAATCAGTGTTAGCTTTGCGCTGCAAGGGATTTGATACGTCTCTAACGTATCTATAATTTTTGATTGCTCCATGCTATATTATCTTCTGTTTTGGACATTATTGGGCTTTATTATACACTTTTATATTATTTTTGGGACTAACCTATTAACCGGAGGTCCGGCCCAGAATTGCTGTTTTTTGCCTATTTCAGAGTTTCGCAGAAAAACAATATCAAACGGAGTCCAAACGGAATAAAACCCTCGGGAACGTGATTTTCGGAACGAACATAATCAAGAGGACTTGGACCCTACGTCAAGAAAGCTACCAGGAAGCCACGAGGTAGGGGGCACGCCTACCCCCCTGGGCGCGCCCTCCACCCTCATGGGCCCCACGTTGCTCCACCGACGTACTCCTTCCTCCTATATATATACCTACGTACCCCCAAACTACCAGATACGGAGCCAAAAACCTAATTGCACCGCCGCAACCTTCTGTACCCGTGAGTAACTCGTGCGTCGGTGGATTCCTGTACCCGTGAGATCCCATCTTGGGGCCTGTTCCGGAGCTCCGCCGGAGGGGGCATCGATCACGGAGGGCTTCTACATCAACACCATAGCCTCTCCGATGATGTGTGAGTAGTTTACCTCAGACCTTCGGGTCCATAGTTATTAGCTAGATGGCTTCTTCTCTCTTTTTGGATCTCAATACAATGTTCTCCCCCTCTCTTGTGGAGATCTATTCAATGTAATGTTCTTTTGCGGTGTGTTTGTTGAGACCGATGAATTGTGGGTTTATGATCAAGTTTATCTATGAACAATATTTGAATCTTCTAAATTCTTTTATGTATGATTGGTTATCTTTGCAAGTCTCTTCGAATTATTAGTTTGGTTTGTCCTACTAGATTGATCTTTCTTGCAATGGGAGAAGTGCTTAGCTTTGGGTTCAATCTTGCGGTGTCCTTTCCCAGTGACAGTAGGGGCAACAAGGCACGTATTGTATTGTTGCCATCGAGGATAACAAGATGGGGTTTTTATCATATTGCATGAATTTATCCCTCTACATCATGTCATCTTGCTTAAGGCGTTACTCTGTTCTTATAAATTTAATACTCTAGATGCATGCTAGATAGCGGTTGATGTGTGGAGTAATAGTAGTAGATACAGGCAGGAGTCGGTCTACTTGTCTCGGACATGATGCCTATATACATGATCATACCTAGATATTCTCATACCTATGCTCAATTCTGTCAATTGCTCAACAGTAATTTGTTCACCCACCGTAAAATACTTATGCTCTTGAGAGAAGCCACTAGTGAAACCTATGGCCCCCGGGTCTATTTTCCATCATATTAATCTCCCGACAACAAGCTATTTCTTGCGCCGTTTTTATTTTGTTTACTTTACTTTGCATCTTTATCATAAAAATACCAAAAATATTATCCTATCATATCTATCAGATCTCACTCGCGTAAGTGACCGTGTAGGGATTGACAATCCCTTATCGCGTTGGTTGCGAGGATTTATTTATTTGTGTAGGTGCGGGTGACTCGTGCGTAGCCTCCTACTGGATTGATACCTTGATTCTCAAAAACTGAGGGAAATACTTACACTACTTTGCTGCATCACCATTTCCTCTTCAAGGGAAAACCAACGCAGTGCTCAAGAGGTAGCAAGAAGGATTTCTGGCACCGTTGCCGGGGAGGTCTACGCAAAAGTCAACATACCAAGTACCCATCACAAACCCTTATTTCCCGCATTACATTATTTGCCATTTGCCTCTCGCTTTCCTCTCCCCCACTTAACCCTTGCCGTTTTATTCGCCCTCTCTTTTCCGTTCGCCTCTTTTTCGCTTGCTTCTTGTTTGCTCGTGTGTTGGATTGCTTGTCTGTCACGATGGCTCAAGATAATACCAAATTATGTGACTTTACCAATACCAACAATAATGATTTCCTTAGCACTCCGATTGCTCCTCTTACCGATACTGAATCTTGTGAAATCAATGCTGCTTCGTTGAATCTTGTCATGAAAGATCAATTCGCCGGCCTTCCTAGTGAAGATGTCACTACTCATATAAATAGCTTCATTGATTTGTGTGATATGCAAAAGAAGAAAGATGTTGATAATGATATTGTTAAATTGAAGCTATTTCCTTTTTCACTTAGAGATTGTGTTAAAGCTTGGTTTTCGTCTTTGCCTAAAAATAGTATTGATTCTTGGAATAAGTGCAAAGATGCTTTTATCTCTAAGTATTTTCCTCCCGCTAAGATTATCTCTCTTAGAAACGATATTATGAATTTTAAGCAACTTGATCATGAACATGTTGCACAAGCTTGGGAGAGGATGAAATTAATGATACGTAATTGCCCTACGCATGGTTTGAATTTGTGGATGATTATACAAAAAATTTATGTCGGATTAAATTTTGCTTCTAGAAATCTTTTAGATTCGGCCGCGGGAGGCACTTTTATGAAAATCACTTTAGGAGAAGCTACTAAACTCCTAGATAATATTATGGTTAATTATTCTCAATGGCACACCGAAAGATCTACTAATAAAAAAGTGCATGCTATAGAAGAAATTAATGTTTTGAGTGGAAAGATGGATGAACTTATGAAATTATTTGCTACTAAGAGTGTTTCTTCTGATCCTAATGATATGCCTTTGTCTACTTTTATTGAGAATAATAATGGATCTATGGATGTGAATTTTGTTGGTAGGAATAATTTTGGTAACAACGCGTATAGAGGAAACTTTAATCCTAGGCCTTATCCTAGTAATTCCTTTAATAATTATGGTAATTCCTGCAACAATTCTTTTGGAAACTTTAATAAGATGCCTTCTGAATTTGATACTAGTGTTAAGGAATTTATGAATTCACAAAAGAATTTCAATGCTTTGCTTGAAGAAAAATTTCTTAAAGTTGATGAATTGGCTAGGAACGTTGATAGAATTTCTCTTGATATTGATTCTTTAAAACTTAGATCTATTCCTCCTAAGCATGATATCAACGAGTCTCTCAAAGCCATGAGAATTTCCATTAATGAGTGCAAAGAAAGAACCGCTAGGATGCGTGCTAAGAAAGAGTGCTTTGTGAAAGCGTGTTCTTCAAATTTCTATGAAAATAAAGATGAAGATCTAAAAGTTATTGATGTGTCCCCTATTAAATCTTTGTTTTGCAATATGAATCTTGATAATGATGGGACTGAATATGACCCACCTTTACCTAGAAGGCGTTCCAAAAATTCGGAGTTTTTAGATCTTGATGCTAAAAGTAGGGTTGAAGAGATCAAAACATTAGATATTAATGAACCCACTATTTTGGATTTCAAGGAATTTAATTATGATAATTGCTCTTTGATAGATTGTATTTCCTTGTTGCAATCCGTGCTAAATTCGCCTCAAGCTTATAGTCAAAATAAAGCTTTTACTAAACATATCGTTGATGCTTTGATGCAATCTTATGAAGAAAAACTTGAGTTGGAAGTTTCTATCCCTAGAAAACTCTATGATGAATGGGAACCTACTATTAAAATTCAAATTAAAGATCATGAATGCTATGCTTTGTGTGATTTGGATGCTAGTGTTTCCATGATTCCAAAGACTTTGTGCGATTTGCTAGGTTTCCGTGATTTTGATGATTGCTCTCTAAACTTGCACCTTGCGGATTCCACTATTAAGAAACCTATGAAAAGAATTAATGATGTTCTTATTGTTGCAAATAGGAACTATGTGCCCGTAGATTTTATTGTTCTTAATATAGATTGCAATCCGTCATGTCCTATTATTCTTGGTAGACCTTTCCTTAGAACGATTGGTGCAATTATTGATATGAAGGAAGGGAATATTAGATTCCAATTTCCATTGAAAAAAGGCATGGAACACTTCCCTAGGAAGAAAATAAAATTACCTTATGAATCTATTATGAGAGCCACTTATGGATTGCCTATCAAAGATGGCAATACCTAGATCTATCCTTGCTTTTATGCCTAGCTAGAGGCAACCCAATTTTATTTTTAGTTTTTTGCTTTTTGCTTCTGTTTAGGAAAAAATATTTGTTCTAGCCTCTGGTTAGATGTGTTTTTATGTTTTAATTTGTGTTTGTGCCAAGTTAAACCTATAGGATCTTCTTGGATGATAGTTATTTGATCTTGCAGAAAATTCCAGAAACTTTCTGTTCACGAAAATAATTGTAAAACATCACCAGAATGTGATAAAATATTGATTCCAATTGCTTTTGATCAATAAACAAATTGTCTATGTCTTACTATTTTGTCTGATTTTTTGGAGTTCCAGAAGTTTGCGTTAGTTACAGATTACTACAGACTATTCTGTTTTTGACAGGTTCTGTTTTTCGTGTGTTGTTTGCTTATTTTGATGAATCTATGGCTAGTAAAATAGTTTATAATCCATAGAGAAGTTGTAATACAGTAGGTTTAACACTAATATAAATAAAGAATGAGGTCATTACAGTACCTTGAAGTGGTCTTTTGTTTTCTTTCGCTAACGGAGCTCACGAGATTTTCTGCTGAGTTTTGTGTTGTGAAGTTTTCAAGTTTTGGGTGAAAGATTTGATGGATTATGGAACAAGGAGTGGCAAGAGCCTAAGCTTGGGGATGCCCATGGCACCCCAAGATAATCTAAGGACACCAAAAGCCAAAGCTTGGGGATGCCCCGGAAGGCATCCCCTCTTTCGTCTACTTCCATCGGTAACTTTACTTGGAGCTATATTTTTATTCACCACATGATATGTGTTTTGCTTGGAGCGTCTTGTATGATTTGAGTCTTTGCTTTTTAGTTTACCACATTCATCCTTGCTGTACACACCTTTTGAGAGAGACACACATGATTTGGAAATTATTAGAATACTCTATGTGCTTCACTTATATCTTTTGAGTTATATAGTTTTTGCTCTAGTACTTCACTTATATCTTTTAGAGCACGGTGGTGGATTTGTTTTATAGAAACTATTGATCTCTCATGCTTCACTTAGATTATTTTGAGAGTCTTAAATAGCATGGTAATTTGCTTAAATAATCCTAATATGCTAGGTATTCAAGATTAGTAAAAACTTCCTTATGAGTGTTTTGAATACTAAGAGAAGTTTGATGCTTGATGATTGTTTTGAGACATGGAGGTAGTGATATTAAAGTTATGCTCTAGTTGAGTAGTTGTGAATTTGATAAATACTTGTGTTGAAGTTTGTGATTCCCGTAGCATGCACGTATGGTGAACCATTATGTGATGAAGTCGGAGCATGATTTATTCATTGATTGTCTTCCTTATGAGTGGCGGTCGGGGACGAGCGATGGTATTTTCCTACCAATCTATCCCCCTAGGAGCATGCGCGTAATACTTTGCTTTGATAACTTGTAGATTTTTGCAATAAGTATATGAGTTCTTTATGACTAATGTTGAGTCCATGGATTATACGCACTTTTCTTCCTTCCACCATTTCTAGCCTCTCTAATACCGTGCACTTTTCGCCGGTATCATATACCCACCATATACCTTCCTCAAAACAGCCACCATACGTACCTATTATGACATTTCCATAGCCATTCCGAGATATATTGCCATGCAACTTACCACCGTTCCGTCTACTATGACGCGCTCCATCATTGTCATATTGCTTCGCATGATCATGTAGTTGACATTGTATTTGTGGCAAAGCCACCATTCATAATTCTTTCATACATGTCACTCTTGATTCATTGCATATCCCGGTACACCGCCGGAGGCATTCACATAGAGTCATATTTTGTTCTAAGTATTGAGTTGTAAGTAAATAAAAGTGTGATGATCATCATTTTTAGAACATTGTCCCAAGTGAGGAAAGTATGATGGAGACTATGATTACCCCACAAGTCGGGATGAGACTCCGGACGAAAAAAAAGAGGCCATAAAAAAAGGCCCAAATAAAAAAATGAATGAGAGAAAAAGAGAGAAGGGACAATGTTACTATCCTTTTACCACACTTGTGCTTCAAAGTAGCACCATGATCTTCATGATAAAGAGTCTCCTATGATATCACTTTCATATACTAGTGGGAATTTTTCATTATAGAACTTGGCTTGTATATTCCAATGATGGGCTTCCTCAAAATGCCCTAGATCTTCATGAGCAAGCAAGTTGGATGCACACCCACTTAGTTTATTTTGTTGAGCTTTCATATACTTATAGCTCTAGTGCATCCATTGCATGGCAATCCCTACTCACTCACATTGATATCTATTGATGGGAATCTCCATAGCCCGTTGATACTCCTAGTTGATGTGAGACTATCTTCTCCTTTTTATCTTCTCCACAACCACCATTCTATTCCACATATAGTGCTATGTCCATGGCTCACGCTTATGTATTGCGTGCAGATTGAAAAAGTTTGAGAACCTCAAAAGTATGAAACAATTGCTTGGCTTGTCATCGGGGTTGTGCATGATTTAAATATTTTGTGTGGTGAAGATAGAGCATAGCTAGAATATATGATTTTGTAGGGATAACTTTCTTTGGCCATGTTATTTTGAGAAGACATAATTGCTTAGTTAGTATGCTTGAAGTATTATTATTTTTATGTCAATATTAAATTTTTGTCTTGAATCTTTCGAATCTGAATATTCATACCACATTTAAGAAGAATTACATTGAAATTATACCAAGTAGCATTCCACATCGAAAATTCTGTTTTATCATTTACCTACTCGAGGACGAGCAGGAATTAAGCTTGGGGATGCTTGATTCGTCTCCAACGTATCTATAATTTTTGATTGCTCCATGTTATATTATCTTCTGTTTTGAACATTATTGGGCTTTATTATACACTTTTATATTATTTTTTAGACTAACCTATTAACCGGAGGCCCAGCCCAGAATTGTTGTTTTTTGCCTATTTTAGAGTTTCGCAGAAAAAGAATATCAAACGGAGTCCAAACGAAATAAAACCTTCGGGAACGTGATTTTCGGAACGAACATGATCCAGAGGACTTGGACCCTATGTCAAGAAAGCTACCAAGAAGCCACGAGCTAGGGAGCGCGCCTACCCCCCTGGGCGCGCCCTCCACCCTCGTGGGCCCCATGTTGCTCCACCGATGTACTCCTTCCTCCTATATATACCTACGTACCCCCAAACTACCAGATACGGAGCCAAAAACCTAATTCCACCGCCGCAACCTTCTGTACCCATGAGATCCCATCTTGGGGCCTGTTTCGGAGCTCCGCCGGAGGGGGCATCGATCACGGAGGGCTTCTACATCAACACCATAGCCTCTCCGATGATGTGTGAGTAGTTTACCTCAGACCTTCGGGTCCATAGTTATTAGCTAGATGGCTTCTTCTCTCTTTTTGGATCTCAATACAATGTTCTCCCCCTCTCTTGTGGAGATCTATTCGATGTAATGTTCTTTTGCGGTGTGTTTGTTGAGACCGATGAATTGTGGGTTTATGATCAAGTTTATCTATGAACAATATTTGAATCTTCTGAATTCTTTTATGTATGATTGGTTATCTTTGCAAGTCTCTTCGAATTATTAGTTTGGTTTGTCCTACTAGATTGATCTTTCTTGCAATGGGAGAAGTGCTTAGCTTTGGGTTCAATCTTGCGGTGTCCTTTCCCAGTGACAGTAGGGGCAGCAAGGCACGTATTGTATTGTTGCCATCGAGGATAACAAGATGGGGTTTTTATCATATTGCATGAATTTATCCCTCTACATCATGTCATCTTGCTTAAGGCGTTACTCTGTTCTTATGAATTTAATACTCTAGATGCATGCTAGATAGCGGTTGATGTGTGGAGTAATAGTAGTAGATGCAGGCAGGAGTCGGTCTACTTGTCTCGGACGTGATGCCTATATACATGATCATACCTAGATATTCTCATACCTATGCTCAATTCTGTCAATTGCTCAACAGTAATTTGTTCACCCACCGTAAAATACTTATGCTCTTGAGAGAAGCCACTAGTGAAACCTATGCCCCCCGGGTCTATTTTCCATCATATTAATCTCCCGACAACAAGCTATTTCTTGCGCCGTTTTTATTTTGTTTACTTTACTTTGCATCTTTATCATAAAAATACCAAAAATATTATCCTATCATATCTATCAGATCTCACTCTCGTAAGTGATCGTGTAGGGATTGACAACCCCTTATCGTGTTGGTTGCGAGGATTTATTTGTTTGTGTAGGTGCGCGGGACTCGTGCGTAGCCTCCTACTGGATTGATACCTTGGTTCTCAAAAACTGAGGAAAATACTTACGCTACTTTGCTGCATCACCATTTCCTCTCAAGGGAAACCGACGCAGTGCTCAAGAGGTAGCAGGATTCTTGGCGCCACTCCCTGTTAGAATGTACTACACCTAGATGTGTGTGGGCACTGGTCGATGGGGATCTAGTTGAGCACTTAATTGCTATGACATAACCAAATGCAAAGCAATGGCTTTTCACTAGTAGAAAAAGGGTCAAACGTGAAGCACATTAGTGCCGGTTTGTATTTGAGCCGGCACTAATGTATACATTATTGCCGGTTCCAACGGCTAGCCGGGCCGCTTTCATTAGTACTGGTTCGTGGCGAACCTTTAGCACCGGTTCGTGCCACGAACCGGTACTAATGAGAGTGGTGGCAGGATGTTGTCAGAATGGGGCCCCTCTAGCCCCTTTAGTACCGGTTCTTGGCACGAACCAGTACTAAAGGTCGTCCTACATAAACCCTTCGTCCACCCGAGCTCGCTCTGTTCTTCCCCTTTCCCCTCTCCTCTCTGTTCTTCCCCTCTTCCTCTCGAGCTCATCACACATTTTGCCCAAAATTTGTCAAGATTTGAAGGCCCCCATCCATTCAAATGATCACAAAGGTCAGCAACTTTGTCCTTTCATCTCTCATTGCTGGATTAGCTCTTGCAATGCTTTATATAGTGATTAATTTGTGAGTTTAGTAATTTGGGAGGATATATATATATATGTGCTAGTATTTGATTTACATGCAATTTGAGGTCAAAAATAACACTTAGTTTGCATATGTAGGTGTGGTTTACTTAGTGCCTTCTAAATCTCCATCGTAGCCACCGTCGATCGCCCGCACCGTCCCGTCGCCGGCACCACCTTGTGGTGAGCCTCTTGTTCATGAAATTTTATATAAAAATTGATGTTTGTGTGATTTGGATATATAGTTACTCGTATAATTATCTTACCCGTACGTTGTTTGTTATACATATAGTGCCATGGTTTTGATATCCGTCCCCGTCGGCCCTAGTCCTTGTTATGATTCGGATGTGGTATGTATATTCTCTTTTAAAACTAGTTGCATTTCATGTTTATGACAAATTATGCCCATCAAGTTGACATAGAAATTTTTTCTAGGAGGTATGTGAACCGGAAATTCCAACCGACCCTATTGCCGAGAGGTTAAATTTAGTTGAAAGAGAAAACGAGTACTTGAAAGAAAAGTTGAAAAGAATTGAGGGGGAGAAGATGGAATTGGAGTTGCATGTTGCCGATGTCGTCGATGATCACAAGATCAAGATGGAGAAAATGGCTTGAAGATTAGAAAGATTAGAAAATATGCCATCGATAGTGAGGCTTGGTATCATTATGCTGTTGGATCCATTGTTACCTTAGTTGCGATCTTGATCGTATTTGTTGTTGCATTTAAATGCTTTAGCTAGAGAGTTATTTGTTTGTTGCATTTAAGTGTTGTATGAACTTTATGTATGAACTTGTATTAATTTGGTCTATTCGGTGTTGTGTAATGAAGATGAGCCAGCAATGGATGTACGATGACCGATGCTCTCCCCAGTTCGTTGAGGGCGTGCATACTTTTCTGCTTGCGGCTGAGGCAAACAAGCGGGCGGATGGTTTTATGCCTTGTCCATGTGCTCGCTGTAAGAATGGTCACAATTACTCTACGTCAAGAACCATTCACGTCCACCTGTTTAAGTCCGGTTTCATGCCCCATTATAATGTTTGGACCAAGCACGGAGAAAGAGGGGTTATGATGGAAGACAATGAAGAAGAAGAGGACGACGACAACTATCCTGGCCATGGGTTCCCTGAATACGATGATACAACAATGGGGGAAGAGTTGAGCCGGTAATGCGGGAAGAAGCTGAGCCGGCAATGCGGGAAGAAGCTGAAGAAGAGGCATCAGATGAGCCCGTTGATGATCTAGGCCGGGCCATTGCCGATGCAAAGAGAAACTGCGCAAGTGATTTGGAGAAGAAGAAGTTGCAGCGCATGTTAGAGGATCACAAAAAAATTGTTGTACCCGAATTGCGTAGGTGACAAGAAAAAGCTGGGCACCACACTGGAATTGCTGCAATGGAAGGCAGAGAATGGTGTATCTGACAAGGGATTTGGAAAATTGCTGGTAATGATAAAGGATATGCTTCCAAAGGACAACGAATTGCCCGAGAGTACGTACGAAGCAAAGAAGGATGTCTGCCCTCTAGGGTTAGAGGTGCAGAAGATACATGCATGCCCTAATGATTGCATCCTCTACCGCAGTGAGTACGAGGATTTGAACGCTTGCCCGGTATGTGGTGCATTGCGCTATAAGATCAGCCGCGATGACCCTGGTGATGTCGAGGCCGGCGCCCCAGGAAGAAGATTCCTGCCAAGGTGATGTGGTATGCTCCTATAATACCACAGTTGAAACATTTGTTCCAAAACAAAGAGCATGCCAAGGCGATGCGATGGCACAGAGAAGACTGTAAGAAAGACGGAAAGTTGAGAGTACCCGCTGATGGGTCGCAGTGCAAAAAAATCGAAAGAAAGTATGGGAAGGAGTTTGCAGATGACGCAAGGAGCGTATGGTTTGGTCTAAGCGCAGATGGCATTAATCCTTTTGGGGAGCAGAGCAGCAACCATAGCACCTGGCCTGTGACTCTATGTTTGTATAACCTTCCTCCTTGGTTGTGCATGAAGCGGAAGTTCATTATGATGCCAGTGCTCATCCAAGGCCCTAAGCAACCCGGCAATGACATTGATGTGTACCTAAGGCCATTAGTTGAAGAACTCTTACAACTGTGGAATGGAACAGGTGTACGTGTGTGGGATGAGCACATGGGGGAAGAATTTGACCTAAAGGCGTTGCTGTTCATGACCATCAATGATTGGCCTGCTCTCAGTAACCTTTCAGGACAGACAAACAAGGGATACCGCGCATGCACGCACTGTTTGGACGATACCGACAGTATATATTTGGCTAATTGTAAGAAAAATGTGTACCTGGGACATCGTCGATTTCTTCCGAGTAGGCATCCCGTAAGAAAGAAAGGAAAGCATTTCAAAGGTGAGGCGGATCACCAGACGAAGCCTGGCCACCGTACTGGTGCTGATGTACATGATATGGTCAAGGATTTGAAGGTGGTCTTTGGAAAGGGTCCTGGTGGACAACCTGTTCTGAATGACGCTGACGGACGCGCACCCATGTGGAAGAAGAAATCTATATTTTGGGACCTGCCCTATTGGAAACACCTAGAGGTCCGCTCCGCAATCGATGTGATGCACGTGACGAAGAATCTTTGTGTGACCCTGCTTGGCTTCTTGGGCGTGTATGGGAAGACAAAATATACACCCGAGGCACGGGAGGACCAGCAACATATGCACGGAAAAGACGGCATACATCAGGGTCATGCAAGCTACGCTCTTACCAAAGAAGAGAAGGAAATCTTCTTTGAATGCCTGCTCAGTATTAAGGTACCGTCTGGCTTCTCGTCGAATATAAAGGGAATAATAAACATGGCAGAGAAAAAGTTCCAGAACCTAAAGTCTCATGACTGCCACGTGATTATGACGCAGCTGCTTCCGGTTGCATTGAGGGGGCTTCTACCGGAAAATGTTCGATTAGCCATTGTGAAGCTATGTGCATTTCTCAATGCAATCTCTCAGAAGGTAATCGATCCAGAAATCATACCAAGGTTACAGAATGATTTGGTGCAATGTCTTGTCAGTTTCGAGTTGGTGTTCCCACCATCCTTCTTCAACATCATGACGCACGTCCTAGTTGACCTATGCGAAGAGATTAACGTTTTGGGTCCTGTATTTCTACACAATATGTTCCCCTTTGAGAGGTTCATGTGAGTCTTAAAAAAATATGTTCATAACCGTGCTAGGCCAGAAGGAAGCATCTCCAAGGGCCGTCAAAATGAGGAGGTCATTAAGTTTTGTATTGACATTATTCCTGACCTTAAGCCGATTGGTGTTCCTAAATCGCGGCATAAGGGCAGACTGGATGGAAAAGGCATGCTAGGAGGGGAACAAATAATATGTATGGACAGACATTCTCTCACTGAAGCACACTACACGGTTCTACAGAATTCCGCCTTGGTGGCTCCGTATATGGATGAACACAAGAATTTGCTATGCTCCAAACACCCGGAGCGGTCTGATGACTGGATTACACGTGAACAAACCAGGAGTTTCGCCAGCTGGTTGCAAGCACGTACCATGCATGACACCTCTATTGAAGATGACCTGTACTTGCTGTCCCAGTTACCATCTTCGAATATAATGACTTTCAAAGGGTACGAGATAAATGGTAATACATTTTACACGATCGCCCAAGATAAGAAGAGCACCAACCAAAACAGTGGTGTCCGCTTTGATGCAGAAACCAAGACGAGAAAGGAAACATATTATGGTTATATACAGGACATATGGGAACTTGACTATCGACGTGGTTTGAAGGTCCCTTTGTTTCGGTGCAAATGGGTCAATATGACACGAGGCGGGGTAACGGAAGACCCGCAGTACGGAATGACAACAGTGGATCTCAACAATCTTGCGTATGCAGACGAACCATTCGTCCTAGCCAATGATGTGGCACAGGTTTTCTATGTGAAGGACATGTCTACCAAGCCAAGAAAAAGAAAAGATAAGGAAGCGAATGCATCGTACGATGAGCCAAAGCGGCACATAGTTCTTTCTGGGAAGAGAAACATCGTGGGAGTGGATGACAAGACAGACAAGTCAGAAGATTATGAAAAGTTTGATGAAATTGCTCCATTCACAGTGAATATTGACCCGAGAATCCCGTTAAATGATGAAGATTTTCCATGGTTACGGTGCAAAGGGACACATGCGAAGAAAAAGTTTCACACCCAAAAATCTGGGATGTGATCGGCTTCACTAGCTATCATCACTTTCTTCTGTGTTTCACACCCAGAAGGGAATCTCTGTAATAGTTAGGGTAGTTAATTATGTGTTTTGGCATTTGAAACACGAAGAAATTTTATGTGCAAACAAATTCTTTCATGCCTTTACTGATTTTTAAAGTTAAGTTATTCACAAACTAGTGATTCACACTAATTTTAAATAATTCAAAATTTAAACTATTCAAATTTGAAAACTACGAGCACTAACAGAAAATTTGTAATTTTTTGTACCTAAAGCAAAAATATTCACAAAGAAACTCTAAATACACAAAAAAACAACTCAAAAATAAATAAAGCAAAAAAAAGCCCGCCTACTAGGCTAGAGCGGCCTGCATACGACTAGAAACCCAACCCGTTGTTGGGCCAGCGCACCCCCCTTTAGTACCGGTTCGTGGCACCAACCGGTACTAAAGGGGGGGCCTTTAGTACCGGTTGGTGGCTCCAACCGGTACTAAAGGGGGTCGCTTCCCGCCGCTTGGCCTGGCCAAAACAGGCCTTTAGTACCGGTTGGTGGCTCCAACCGTTACTAAAGGTGTCCCCTATATAAGAAACACTTCGAAAATTTTCAGTTTCTCATCTCCCACTTCTCTCTGCCGCCGCCTCGTCCCGCGCCGTCGCCGCCCCCGTCGCGCCGTCCCCGTCGACTCCGCGACGCCCCCGTCTTCGTCGTGTCGTCCCCGTCGACTCCGCGGCACCCCCGTCGCCGTCCCGGTCGCCGATCCCCTCGCTTCGCCGTCGCCGTCGCCTTTGGATCGACCTCGCCTCGCCGTCGCCGTCGCCTCGACCTTGCCCGCGCGCGCTGTGAGCTCCTCCCCCGGCCCCTCTCCTCCCTCCAATCGATCGTAGCGCACACCAGCGCCGGCGCCGGCGCCGACCGTAGCGCACACACACGCGCGCACGCGCACACACACTACATGCACACACACACACACACTACACACACATACACTAGATGCGCACACACACACAATTTTTCTGTTTTTAGCTTTTAGTTTTTTTTTTTCTGTTTTTCTGTTTTTCATACAAAGTTTTAGATGAATTAATTAATTAGATTAGATTAATGTCAAATAGTATGTAGAAATGTTAGTTATAATATATATAATGTCAAGTGTTATAGAAATGTTAGTTATATAGAAATGTTAGAAATTTTGGAAATGTTAGTTTTAGCTAGCTAGATGAATTAGATTAATTTTAAATTGTTAGACGATGATCGATGTTTTTTTAGTTTCTTATATTTTTAGTTATAAAATTTAGAATTTGCATATATGAAATCATCACAATCCATCATTTAAAAAATGTTACTTTACTTTTGCGGCATATAGTATTTTGTTGTCGACGATGCCCGGCCCGCATCCTCGCCGTCGACACGTCCGCGACGACGTCCTGCTTCAGAGGACCCATGTCCGGGACTGGGCTCCGCCGGGCTGGCACTGGGAGGTGCTACCTTCAGGGGCGCGACGCTTGGTGAGGAACCCGGCCCCAGGTCCCGTCGTCGACCCTCATCTTCTTTGGTGGCATTCGCCTGGACCACTTTCGGTGCGGAGGGAGCCGGCCCCGCCGGAGGTGGTACGTCGCCGTGTCCGGGAGGAGGACGAGCACGTCCATCGCTACATGGCTGCTATGGACGTGAGGTTCTCCAATACCTGGCAGGTTCTTTGGGGAGATCACCCGAGCTATGATCCAGTGATGGTTCCTTCACTTTGGTTGTCCACCGCCTAGATTACTCTCTAGTATTCGATCTTTATTAGCTAGCTAGCTAGCTAGTGATGTATTCGATATATAATATTTGAGATGATTTATTCGAGATTATATATATTATTTGAGACGATGTATTCGACGAGATTATATTTATTATTCGAGACGACGTATTCGAGATTAAATGTATTATTCGAGACGATGTATTCGAGATTATATCTATTATTCGAGATGATGTATTCGAGATTATATCTATTATTCGAGATTATACTAAATTGTTTTATATTTCTTTTGGCATAGTTACATAAAAGCTATGCCGGACAATACCGACAGAGAGAGAGAACAGACCATGTTCGATATCATACGCGGGCCAGATGATGATCAGAATGAAGAAGATTTTGACGGCTCCGAATTTCTAAACAACACCGGAGAGGGTGATATGATATTCGATCGCGACGACCGAGAAGATGAAGTCATGAACTACGACGAAGAACATGTTGATCCTGAAACAACAAACACCGGCGAGGTATATATATTTATATAAGCAGGAATCTGGTGATCATCGCATGTTTTAAATGAGTTGAAGATATATTAACGAATCGATCTTTCTTCTTTCAGCCATCCGGATCGACCAAATCTTCAGGCAAAAGGACGAAACGAGGCCCGAACAAAAAGTTGAAGGAGGGCGTAAAGTACAATATCGAGGCAATCAGACCTAATGGCGAACCATTAGCGCCTAAGAAGATTGCGGACAAGTTCGTTCGTCAGTGCGGAGTTCTTGTGAAGGACCAACTCCCGATCTCCCTTCAAGAATGGAGAAAGCCAGCAAAGCCATGTCCAAATGTTACTTTTGTCGACGAGAATCAAAAAAAACTGCTTTGGGATACTCCCATGGAACATTTCACCCTACCAGATCATTTCACAGAAGCAGATGTGCGGAAAGTCAAGGACGCTGCTTTTAGGAAGATGGCGGTTGCATTCAAGAACCACAAGAGAACGACGTGGGAGAAGTACGTCAAGGGAGGAAGGAAGACTCCAGTATTCGAGGGGATACTAGAGAATCAAAGTGCTCATTGGGACGATTTCGTGAAATTCAAGGATTCAGAATTAGCTAAGGAACGGTTGAGAATAAACAAGAAGAATGCCGAAAAAAAGGATAAGTTCCATAAGCTGGGGCCAGGTGGCTACGCGGTGGCAATGCCTAAGTGGGATAAGTCTGAGAAAGAGATGGAGGATGCAAGTGTCACTCCGGTTACTAAGAGCTGGCCCCCCAGGTGCAGGACTTGGTTCTATGCGCATGGGGGGAGTTGGACCCGAAGACAGGCAATGTTTCGACGAAGGCATGTCTGAACGGAGCCGACGATGCGCTACTTGTTGCAATAGAAGAGGCTCGATCGGGGGTGTTCCAGCCCAACAGAGAGAACGACGAGCTTACGCGTGCCCTGGGAAATCCTGAACACCCAGGAAGAACACGAGGCAAGGGCGCTATTCCGTGGTATGAGGGGTTTTCGGACTGGAACGCCGACTACAGAACCCGTGCGAGAAAGAAGATTGCAGAGGAGAAGAAGAGGAAGATGGAGGAGCAGAGGAAGCGGGACTATGAACGCCTTCAAGGCCCAGAAGCAAGTCAAGCGGAATTGGCAGCTAAATTCCAGCGGCAGCAGGAGCAGATCGACTCACTTAGCCAACAAAGGGGGTCTCAGCAGCTGCAGCAGCTAGCGGATGATCCAGCATTGGATACCACCGCCCCATCCATGCCGAGAAGCAGCGTGGGTTCCACCCCGGGCGACGCACTGCTGGATAGATACCCCGTGGATGATATCGCGGAGAACACTAACTGCGAGCTACACTTCAAAATTAAGAACATATCCTTGAAGGTGGCGGACGGTGTTGCTTATACAAATTCCCCCGATGCAACCTTCCATTGCAACCCGATTCCAGCAGGCTATGCTCGTGTCGTGGTTGATGAGGTGGTGGACCAATATTCGGGGCTAGAGCTTGACATTCCTGGAGGTGACGAGGAGCACACACTCGGAGATGCCAAACATCGTATCATCCTATGGAGAAAGGATTGCATCATCTTTCGAAGGCCACCGACACCGTGTCACCCGACTCCTCGTCGAAGTCCGCCACCGAGTCAGCAGACTCCCGCTCCTCCAAGTCCACCAACGCGTGAGGCCACTCCTCCTCCAAGTCCGGCACAGCTTCAGGCCACTCCTCCTCGTCCAACTCAGCCCCGTCAGCCGTCTTCGCCGCCTCAGCAATCGCAGAAGAGACACCCCGCAGCTATGGTGCGTAGCGGTACGAGTCGAGGTGATAGTACAGGAAGTACAGGCGGAGGCAAGCGATATAAATATGGTCCAAACCTCAGTACTCCTCTTCCTGTGAGGGCTTACGACAGGACCGAGGAGCAAACCAATGCCATAGTGCGGGCAGAAGTCGACGCCCATTTTGGACCGAAACCGCCACCGCCACCAAGGGAGAAAGTGCCTGTGGAAGTAGTTGACCACTTCATTCGTATGGCTCAACCACCAGCTCCTAAGCCTGTTGACTCAGACTATGAGTGCCACATCAGGAAGTTACATCGACAACGTCTACAGAAGGAGGCGAGCTCGAGCTCGAGCAAACAACAAGCAGCTGTCAAAAAATGCGGGAAAACCGTTGACCAGCTGGGAAAACAGGCGGCGCAATCGATCCCCCCGCTTGTTGTGCCGCCAACAACACGTGACAGTACGTGCGCCCAATATTATTGTGGCCAAACAGTTTACGTTCCCGAGGTGGGCAATGTGGTAATAACCCAGGAGCATATAATGCAGGCTGAAGAACTCAAGATCACTGTTGGACAACTCCTCGAGATCGAGGACATGCCTCTGATTACAGAGGAGGAAATAAAACGGAAATTTGTCCAGGGCCAACCTTTGGTCGAGCCAGAAGATGTCAAGAAGCTCCCAACGAGAATGTATGAATTGCATCAATGGTACATGGACATTACCAAGAGATCCGATCGAGAGTCCCTCATGGTGTATGTCAAGAAGGATTGTTACTACCATGAGAAAGCTGTGGCCGTTGAGTATTTTAAACTATTTCAGTTATACAATCAAGACACACTCGACAAATCTATCGTCAGTTGCTATTGTCTGTAAGTGATTTCTTTCTGTAATTTAAGTCTCAAGCTAGCTGTAGTGATCCTTTTGATCAATCATTATGTGTAATTATCCTCACTATATTCTTTTCTATGGTATTATGTAGGATGAAGATGTATGAAATGAGAAAAGGTGGACGCTATGGCATTGGGTTCATTGACCCAAACACCGTTAATGAATACACATGGAAATTAGATGCATATTATGAAAAAGAGGTAGAGGACAGCATGCTAGAGTTCTTGAAGCGCCTCAAATACAATGAAGATATACTACTTCCTTACAACTTCCAGTGAGTCACACTTTCTTGTACTACAAATTCTCTGTTTTTGCCTACTAGCTAGCTACATGTTTTTGCTTACATATGCCCGCTTAATTAAGACATGCAAACGTGTGTGCATGCAGATTTCACTAGATCTTGTGTATCATTAAAGTTGACGCCGGAACAGTTGAAATACTGGACTCGCTACTCAAAGCAAATAGTGACTATAACATCTTGTATGGGATAGTCAACAGGTAATTTCAATCATTATTAACTATATATCTCGGCCTATTTAGTTCATCATTTCATGATATGAACTATTTAATAACCCCTTTATTCATTTTCTTTGTCGGCGGGCAGGGCTTGGGCAAGGTTCATCAGCGTCACGGAAGGCGAATGGAAACCAAAGCTGAAATGGTTTCTAGCCAAGGTAAGTAATTAAGTAGTACTAGCTAGCTAGCTAGCTGCCATCTCTTTAATTATCATGCTTGATTAATTATTATCTGATCAAATTAAATTTCATTCTCGTAATAAAGGCCCTGAAGCAGGTGCAGGGGACTGATCTGTGTGCATTCTGCGTTTGCGAGAACATTCGCATGATGGCGTCCGAAAGGAGCAGATCTCAAAGACAGGAATGGGTACGCTTGTCAGAACACTATTCACAATTTTTACACCATTATCGATATCTAGTCACACAACTAATACACATGCATATTGATCTCCTTCTTAACAGTTCAAAGAGGTGCGGGACAAGCTCCTACCAACGGAGCGCGTAGAAGCACTTCAAGAGGAAATAGCGGGATTTTTGCTCGACCAGGTCATAAATCCGAAGGGAGAATACTATTACCCGCTACCGCCCCCATCGAAAAAGACATGGACCACTTCCAATTGTCATCGTGCTCCGAAGGCACCAATCAGGCTAATGCCACTGGCTCCGAAGGCAACATGCATATGTAGGAGAAATTGTATATAGCTATACATGTGTGTATGTGTGAATTAATATGGTGGTTTGTGAGACATGATTGATGATATATATATGATTGGTTCTACTAGAAATTCTATTTATATATATATATATATATATATATATATATATATATCCATAACGTGTACAATGTGTAGTATCGTAAAATACCAGCAAATGAAAAAGAATTAAAATGGAAAACACGAAATTAAATGAAAAAGAAATCATAAAACCAAAAACCCCCCAAACATTTTAGTACCGGTTGGTGTTACCAACCGGTACTAAAGGGCTCCCGGCCCCCGGAGCTGGCTCGTGCCACGTGGTTGCCCTTTAGCACCGGTTCGTGCTGAACCGGTACTAAAGGGGGGGCCTTTAGTGCCGAAACCGGCACTAAAGGGCCTTACGAACCGGTGCTATTGCCCGGTTCTGCACTAGTGTTTCACGATGATTGACGCTCTTCCCCAAGATAAGCTGGTAAGTCTGGCCATTACCCCGTGGGCCATTTGGTCGGCAAGAAGGAAAGCTATTCATGAAGCTATTTTTCAGAGTCCCCTTGCCACGCATCTATTTGTGCAATGGTTCATAGCTGATCTGGAGAGCATAAAGGCTACAAGAACTACTGCCAGCAAGACTCTGTTGCACCAATAACAAACTCAGGGCTGGAAACCGCCCAATGCATGCACGTTCAGAATCAATGTTGATGGGGGTCTGTCCCACAATGGACCAAGTGGGGTGTCCGCTGTCATATGTCATGACGATAAGTGGCTATACTTGGGAGCATCGGCTATGGTCTTCCCAGGTGTAACGGACCCAGCGTGCCTTGAAATGCTAGCCTGCCGAGAGGCACAAGTTTTAGCTCAAGACTTACACCTCCGCAGAATCATCATCTCATGCGATAGTAAGACTGTGGTGAATGGCCTAAAGAATGGGTCCTGTGGCAAGAATGGAACCATTGTTCGAGAATTCATAGCTTAATGGCGGCTGTTTGATGCATGCGATATCATCTTTGAAGGGAGGGACACTAATAAAGAAGCTCAAACTTTTGGTTAAATGTTCGGTTTCCTTAAACCATGGTCACCACCTGTGGCTAGGCAATCCTCATGACCAATTTGTTATTCCTATGAATTACCCCATTAATCAATATAGTGTCCTTTATCGCTAAAAAAGCACTAGCTTTTTCAACCTTAAGAGAGTAATGTACTAGTTTAATTGTCTAAAAAATGTTAATTGTCTAAAAAAGTTAATTGTTTGTGCATTGCCACGAGGCATATATATTGTATTAGTGATTTAATATCAATTTTATCACACTAGTCATCAGCCAGTGCTGCTGCACGGGCTAGAAATTTTAGGTGTTGCTTAAATATTTTTATCATTTATTACTTCTGAAAATTTACATTAATAGAAACATATTAAAATTAAGTTCAGGATTACACATTGAAATATACCTCCAAAGCATGAGTGGTAAGCTATACCAAAAAAAATTAAGTTTAGGATTACACATGTGAAATATACCTCCAAAGCATGAGTGGTAAGCTATATGAACAAAAAATAAGTTTAGGATTACACATGTGAAATATACCTCCAAAGCATGTAATATTTGATATTCCTTTAGTAGTAAAAGTCTCTGTGGTCAACATGTATCTAATAGGATCTAATGCATATTTGTATCAAATATTTGTCACGTGATGTTTTCTCTTATTGATATTCAAAATACAGTACATATTATACATGGCATAAACCAATGCTAGTAGGAATGACTAGCTTAACAAATAGAGATGATACCTAGAGCAAAGAAATTGTACATACAATGACCGCTTATTTTTTGAACCATAACTAAAAAATGTTCAACATGCAACATCTTAAGTTATGAATAAATGGGATAACCAAAAGTTCCAGCCAATTGGGTTCGGTTGGTGGACCATGGACTTTATATATGTAATACTACCATTCAAAACAGAAGGCATTAAAATTGATGTTGAAATGTTGAAATAGAAGCACTGTCACAATTCCAATGCAGTCCTACAGACATTACCAACTGAACATCTCTCATCACTAACCACAAAGCCATGTGCAAACTTTCCTCTCAACCCAGATTAGAGGTCGAGTAGTTATGTTTTTATGGGAGAGATACACGGAGCAAAAGAAGGACCTACATATGGTGTTCATTGACTTAGAGAAGGCCTACGATAAGTTAGTGCAAAATGTCATGTGGTGGGCCTTGGAGAAACACAAAGTCCCAGCAGAGTACATGATAACCCACAAGTATAGGGGGTCGCAACAGTTTTCGAGGGTAGAGTATTCAACCCAAATTTATTGATTCGACACAAGGGGAGCCAAAGAATATTCTTAAGTATTAGTAGTTGAGTTGTCAATTCAACCACACCTGGATAACTTAGTATCTGCAGCAAGGTATTTAGTAGCAAAGTAAAACGGAAGTAACGGTAACGATAGCAAAAGTAATATTTTTGGGTTTTGTAGTGATTGTAACAGTAGTAACGGAAAAATAAATAAACGAGGAACAATATGTGAAAAGCTCATAGGCATTGGATCAGTGATGGAGAATTATGCCGGATGCGGTTCATCATGTAACAGTCATAACATAGGGTGACACAAAACTAGCTCCAATTCATCAATGAAATGTAGGCATGTATTCCGAATATAGTCATACGTGCTTATGGAAAAGAACTTGCATGACATCTTTTGTCCTACCCTCCCGTGGCAGCAGGGTCCTAATGGAAACTAAGGGATATTAAGGCCTCCTTTTAATAGAGTACCGGACCAAAGCATTAACACATAGTGAATACATGAACTCCTCAAACTACGGTCATCATCGGGAGTGGTCCTGATTATTGTCACTTCGGGGTTGCCGGATCATAACACATAGTAGGTGACTATAGACTTGCAAGATAGGATCAAGAACTCACATATATTCATGAAAACATAATAGGTTCAGATCTGAAATCATGGCACTCAGGCCCTAGTGACAAGCATTAAGCATAGCAAAGTCATAGCAACATCAATCTCAGAACATAGTGGATACTAGGGATCAAACCCTAACAAAACTAACTCGATTACATGATAAATCTCATCCAAACCATCACCATCCAGCAAGCCTACGATGGAATTACTCACGCATAGATGGTGATGGAGGATAGTTGATGATGACGATGGCGACGAATCCCCCTCTCTGGACTCCGGATCAGCCCTCCCGAGAGGTTTTAGGGCTTGGCGGCGTCTCCGTATCGTAAACAAATAAAAACAGCGCAAGAAATAGCTTGTTGTCGGGAGATTAATATGATGAAGATTGTCGGATTTCAGGTTTTGGCAGACCCTTGAGGTTTGAACACTAGGGTGCGAGCGGAGATCTCTCCCCTACCATCCTACATCCGATCTTCTCGCGTGATCTAAGCTGGAAATGATGAACAACACAAGAGACACAAGATTTATACTGGTTCGGGCCACCGTGGTGGTGTAACACCCTACTCCAGTGTGTGGTATGGTGGATTGCCTCAGGGGTTGATGATGAACAATACAGAGGAAGAACAGCCTCGCGAGGGGTGTTCTTGAGCTGGTGCGGTTTGTTCTACTTGGTCTAGATCTTTCTTTCTCTACCAGCTCGTTGGGTCTCTCTACTCTGTGGTGGCTAGCTCTATTTATAGAGGCCCTAGGCCTCTTCCCAAATAATGAGCGGGAAGGGCGCCAACAATTGGCCATTTTGAAGGGGAACATCTAGTACAAGTTATCCTGACCAAATGTGGTCTTCGGCTGCTAAAAGCACTGGTGATGACGCTGTCTTGGGCTCCACGATGACCTCCGTCCTGCCATTCGGCTGGTCTTGGTCTCGTTGCACCGGAATGGTAACCTATGCCTGATGCCTCGGTCTGTGCTTGCCCCCTTTGCACCGAAAGGGAAACAAGGACACTGCGCAGGCCGGCGCACGCCTGGTCTTGATTCGTCATGGGTTGCGTCACGGGCTCCTAGCGAGGTACCCCTGCCTTGACCTCTCCGCCTCCTCGCGAGCCTGCCTGATGAGGCTGCCTCTGAAGAAGCTTTCTGTCGTCCGCCCCATGAGGCTTGGCCCCTCGCGAGGGTCTTGAGCTTGAGCTGATGAAGATGGACCGCGCTGGGCCCCCACTTGAGCCACGCCGCGGGCCGCAGGCAGGCAAGTCTGGGGACCCCCGTTCCCAGAACGCCGATAGTAGCCACCGGGCCCAAGGCGCGCGCAGGCTTGGCTTAGCAGAGAAGCGAAGGGGCAAGCACGAAGCGCTGCGGGCCCCAATAGCCTGCGGCCTTGGGCGCCGCGTGGCGATTGATTGGACGTGGGCGTTTGCGCTTCCCCACGGCACCTAGTTACGCGCCTGGCTAAGCGGACCCGTAGTTGTACACAGTTGTTCCACCTTTCCACTGCTCGCTCGCCTCCCGTCTTTCCTTCTTCTTTGAGCTCCAACCTCCGCCGCCAATCCGGCTCGAGTTCTTCCCTTTCTCCACCGCCATGGCGCCGACGAAGAAATGAAAGGGAAAGAAGCCCGTGCCTTCGCCCCGCACACCTCTGATGATGGCTCCCGCCATTGATCGGTCGATCATACTCAATCCAGAAGCTTTGGACAAGGTCCGCTCCGCCCTTGCCACTATCTTCAACGAGTGTGGCAGGACCTCAGTTTGGCATGCATCCCATGCCTCCCTTGTTAGGATTGCCACGGAGGTCTGATTCTTCGCGTGATGCCCTATGGGCGGGTCTGGTTCCCCCCTTTTCCGCCTTCTTCAATGCTATGCTCTCCCATTATCAGATCCACATGATGCACCTCGGGCCGAAGTCCATTACCCTTCTGGCTGTCTTTGCTTTCATTTGCGAGGCGATGATAGGCATCCCTCCTTCCGTTGCCCTGATGCGCCACTTCTTCTCTTTGCGCCTGAGCGGCCCCACTCAGTGCTCAGGGTGTTTGAGCTTCTTTGCTGTGCCAGAGACTGCTGCTTCAGGGATCGACTTCGGCCTTCCTCCTCCTCAGGCCAGGTTCAAAGAGCGGTAGCTGTATGTGGACGTCGGAGTACCCAACCCTCTGCTCTCGCACCCGACCTCGCCTGCTATTCCCCATCCGGGTTGGGACCATGAGACGCTCACGAGCCCCCGGCTCGCCTTCGTCTGGCGCCGCTTTCAGAGTTTGAGGGCGCTCAATGTGTCAGCACCCAAGGTGGTGAAGGAGTTCCTCCAATGCCGCATTGCCCTACTCTCGCACCACTCTCGCCGGATGTGGGACTTTGCGGGGCGCAGAGACCGCATGCGAGTTTAGGAGGAGGACTTGGCGCCTGAAGTGTTGCGGACGGTCAGGGTCTTGACTGGCGATCCTTCCCCAGGAAGCCTATGGACTGGTGGTATCCTCTTGTATCTTGGCTCTCGCAGGGCCGATTTTGTGAGGCAGATGCCCAGCTTCGACGAGTGGGGGCTGCGCCCGGCTGGCCTCACGGGGCCCCGTGAGAACCTAGCCGCCGTGGTTTCTCCCCCTGTCGCCCACAGTGATTCCTCCTCAGGCGATAGAACGGGGAGACAAGAACCAGCGAGAGCTGAGGCGACTGATGTTGAGGTGCCGACGCCGCGAGAAGAGAAGGCGGCGTCTCCCGAGGCCCGCCCTGGGGCGGTGGCAGGTGCGGAGTTGCGGCCTATGGTTCCTGAGGCCGGGGCTCCCGAGGCCCCAGCCGCTCCTCGCGAGGCGACGCTTGACGGCGCCCCCCAGGCAGACTCCTCCGGCGCTGATCATCTTGGCGCTTCTCCCGCGCCACAGGCCGACCCCTACGCCGCGCGCTTGGGTCGGTTCCGCGTAGACTTCGAGGCCCTCCGCAAGAGGAAGGAGGCCTTGGGTGGCAGGGACCGCCCTTGCCGCTTGCTGAAGCGCAGGAAGTACTTCGCCATGGACGAGTAAGTCTTCCTCCTTCTCTGCTCATTTACTTTGCTATCCCTATGACTGATTGTGGCCTTTCAGGCCCTGCTCTGCCAAATTCGCTGAGTCGGCCCGGGAGCCGACTCCCCAGGCTTCGCCTTCTTCACTGGCCCTGGGTGCGCCGAGCTCGAGCGGCACCCCTGCCGGATCGGACGGTGGAGTGGTCCGTTCCATAGGGCACCCCGAGCCCGCGCGCCTGCCGTCTTTTCTTCACAAGTCCTCCTGGGGCACATCCGGCTTGCCCCGTGCTCCTCCTCTGATCATAGATGGTGAATGGCTGAAGTCTGTCTTTGGTTCCTCCTCCGTGGGTGGACCGACGCCAGGTTGGATCCCCGGAGGGGTCCATTCGGCGATGGCTAGGGCGCCAGCCCCCAGCCCTGCGCCGGGAGGGGGCGTGCTGCCTCAGGGCCCTCCGCATACCTTGGTGGAATAGGGTGATGCGGAAGACGTGCTCAGGCGCGCTCGGGAGCGTCGCTCCCTTCGTGAAGAGTTCCTCCAGGGGGCAGCGGATGCGGTGAGCTGGATCGGGGCAGAGCTCGCTGCCGAGGATGCGCGCATCGAGGCCGAAGGTCTGCGCCTTGCTGAGGAGAGGCGCAAGTTGAAGGTGGCCATTGCCCTCACGCGTCACCAACGTGATCTCGACAACGCGAAGGCTGAGGCGTCGCTGGCGGCCGCGTGGGAGGCCTGCTCCCAGGCCGTCAAGGAGGCTCGGGAAGCTGACTGACAGCGCAAGGATGCGGAGGAGCGCGCACGGGAGCTCCAAGCCTGGAGCAACTCCCTGGAGCAGCAAGTGGAACTGGGCCAGGCGGCCCTTGGGTCGATGCAGGGGGCCTCCGTTGACCGGGTGGAGCTTCAGAAGCGCGAGGAGGCGCTGACGCTAGAGGCCGCCGAGCGCAATCTTGACCTTGAACGGTTGGAGACGAGGGAGTGCCTGGTGGCCCAGGCGGAGGACGACGTTGCCGCGCATGAAGCCCAAGTCCAGGAAGAGGTCGACCGCCGCTCGATGGAAGCTCGCTCGGCCCTCGAGCGCGAACACGAAGCGAGGTTGGGGCTGATCGGGGTCGAGGTTGAGGGCGGGACCGCGGCCCTCAAGGCCAAGCTGGATGAAGTGACGCGGCGTGCGGACTCTTCCGCAGCCGCCCTTGGCGCAACACAGGCGGAGCTAGCCTCTTCCCGGGCTGAGCTGATTCTTCTCCAACAGAGGGTTGATGACACCGAGGCCATCTCGCAGCGGAACGAGGACGAGATCCATGAGCGGAGGGTTCTGGAGCATGAGCGTGCTCCCATGCTTCGAACGCTTAGGGAGAGGGCCAACACCGCCTTGGGCAACATTTGCGAAGCTGCCGCTGAGGAGCCGCATGAGGCCAACTACGCCGGCAACCTTTAGTTTTTCGCGAGAGTGGTGATGCTTCTGGAGAGCCGCTCTGAGAGGTCCCGTTGGCTTGTTGAAGAGAGGAGTCGAGCCTTGCTCGGGCGCGCCTTCTCTCGTGTCTTCAGCTATTTGCAGGAAAGGGACCCCAACTTTGACTTCGACACTGCCATCGCACCAGTGCCCATAGCCGTCCGGGGCGACCTGGCGCAATGGGTGGAGAACAACGTGGACGCCCTTGTCAGGGCCTTTGCGTCTGATGATGACAGCGTGATCGTGGCCGCCGATGAAGGCGGCGCTGTTGACGAGCCTAGCGCCGACGGAGACGCTGGCGGTGGCAGCGACGACATCAGCGACGCCAGTGACGCCTCCGAGGATGCCCCAGAAGATGTGGTGAGTGATATGTCCGACTGATTGCGTGTCACTGCTGTTTATCCTGCACGAAGAAGGTTCGGGCTTGGCCCTGAAGAATGTAAGAGCATTTTGGGAGGGGAAGCCCCTCATGTAAAGATTTGCAATCAGTACCCTGGTAAGCATAACGTTGCGTGTGAACTTAGCCGCTGGCCCGGTGATGGGTCAGCTGACTTGTGTACCTTCCAACCCGACGAGTCCCGAGCGGGCCTGCGGGGGACGACATGCCTCGGGTGTCTTCTGATTAACTTGTAGATTTTGTGATGCGAACCTCCGGAGAGGGTGTGGCGACAGCGGTCCCGGCCGTAGACGTGCCTGGCCCGGCCCCTCGCGAGTGGGGGGCAGCCAACGCTAACTTTGGAAGTAAAGCCAAAACCAGAACACGAGATATTGCTCGAACGAGACTAAACACCCATCCCCCAAACGCACGCAAGTCTCAAACTCAAATCCAACTTAAATCCAAATCGAAGAACCTTGTCAACAAGGAAGAAGCAAAAAGCAAAAGGCCGCGTCCGGCACCTAGTCTAGTCTTCGACGTCTTCTCACCAGCGCGGAGCTAAGTGCTGCCACTGGGCGTGGGAGGGAGCCCCCGAGGCCCGAGGGCGGCTCTCCGGAGACTCCGGGGCATGTACAACCCCACTCATTATTACGTGAGAGCGTCAAGGGGCGGCGAGCTTCATAGGCACTGGGCCTTCTTCACAGGTACCGGCCTTGCTTCATATCGCCAGACGAGGGCCCCACCTTGCGCCTCACTCTGCCGCCATTGATGGCGACCCGAAACCAGGACGACGCGAATGGGGTAGAGCGGTCGCCAGCGGTTCCCCCGACGACCACGAGTCCTCTGCCGGGGGCAGGCCCTGGGGCACCTCCCCGGCAGAGGGCCTACCTCCTGAGAGTGCCTTGCTCCGACCGCCGCGGGGACGAACCCGAATCTTGGCCCCTCTCCTGCAGCCCCCTGCGCCCTCCTCCTGAGGGATAGGAGGTTGCAGCATTGGGGCAGCCATCTGCTGCGGCGACCTGTATCTCCTGCGACCCATGGTTAGCATAAGCTTTCTCCTGAGGGATGAGTGGTACCCGATAGTTGCTACTGCCGGTGCGGTTGTCGAGGCTCTCTTGGGGCTCCGGAAAGAGCTCAGCCCCTGGCGCCTCCTCGGCCCAGCCTGGCCCGAGGAATAACCAATGATCTTCTTCCAGCACGCGCCCTTGATCCACCATGCGGGGCACATAAGCCTCTGGGGCTTCCGCCCCGTGGGCCTCGCCGTAGCGCCCCACATGCCACGCAGTCTGGCCTGGAGATCCGTCTTGGAGGTGATGGCACGGCGGCCTGCAGGAGCCGAAGGCCGCGGTGTGCATCCCTTTGCCGGCCTGAGGAGGGGTTGGCGCGACTTGTCGCCCGGTGCTGACGGAGGTGTTTGAAGGAAATATGCCCTAGAGGCAATAATAAAGTTATTATTCATTTCCTTATATCATGATAAATGTTTATTATTCATGCTAGAATTGTATTAACCGGAAACATAATACATGTGTGAATACATAGACCAACAGAGTGTCACTAGTATGCCTCTACTTGACTAGCTTGTTGATCAAAGATGGTTATGTTTCCTAGCCATAGACATGAGTTTTCATTTGATTAACAGGATCACATCATTAGGAGAATGATGTGATTGACATGACCCATTCCGTTAGCTTAGCACCCGATCGTTTAGTATGTTGCTATTGCTTTCTTCATGACTTATACATGTTCCTATGACTATGAGATTATGCAACTCCCGTTTACCGGAGGAACACTTTGTGTGCTACCAAACATCACAACTTAACTGGGTGATTATAAAGGAGCTCTACAGGTGTCTCTAAAGGTACATGTTGGGTTGGCGTATTTCAAGATTAGGATTTGTCACTCCGATTGTCGGAGAGGTATCTCTGGGCCCTCTCGGTAATGCACATTACTTAAGCCTTGCAAGCATTGCAACTAATGAGTTAGTTGCGAGATGATGTACTACAGAACGAGTAAAGAGACTTGCCGGTAACGAGATTGAACTAGGTATTGAGATACCGACGATCGAATCTCGGGCAAGTAACATACCGATGACAAAGGGAACAACGTATGTTGTTATGCGGTCTGACCGATAAAGATCTTCGTAGAATATGTGGGAGCCAATATGAGCATCCAGGTTCTGCTATTGGTTATTGACCGGAGACGTGTCTCGGTCATGTCTACATTGTTCTCGAACCCGTAGGGTCCGCACGCTTAAGGTTTCGATGACAGTTATATTACGAGTTTATGAGTTTTAATGTACCGAAGGAGTTCGGAGTCCCGGATGAGATCGGGGACATGACGAGGAGTCTCGAAATGGTCGAGACGTAAAGATCGATATATTGGACGACTATATTCGGACATCGGAAAGGTTCCAAGTGATTCGGGTATTTTTCGGAGTACCGGGTAGTTACGGGAATACGGGGGAAGAAGTATATGGGCCTTATTGGGCTTTAGGGGAGAGGGAGAGGCAGGCCGCGCGCCCCCCTTGACTAGTCCGAATTGGACTAGGGGGAGGGGCGGCGCCCCCTCCTTCCTTCTCTTCCATCTTCCCCTTCCTTGTCTCCTACTCCTACTACTTGGAAGGACTCCTAGTTGTACTAGGAATGGGGGAATCCTACTCCCGGTGGGAGTAGGACTCCCCTAGGGCGCGCCATAGAGAGGGCCGGCCCTCCCCTCCTCCACTCCTTTATATACGGGGGCAGGGGGCACCCCATAGACACAAGTTGATCTTCGTGATCGTTCTCTTAGCCGTGTGTGGTGCCCCCCTCCACCTTAATCCTCGATAATATTGTAGCGGTGCTTAGGCGAAGCCCTGCGACGGTAGAACATCAAGATCGTCACCACACCGTCGTGCTGACGGAACTCTTCCCCGACACTTTGCTGGATCGGAGTCCGGGGATCGTCATCGAGCTGAATGTGTGCTAGAACTCGAAGGTGCCGTAGTTTCGGTGCTTGATCGGTCGGGCCGTGAAGATGTACGACTACATCAACCGCGTTGTTATAATGCTTCCGCTTTCGGTCTACGAGGGTACGTGGACAACACTCTCCCCTCTCATTGGTATGCATCACCATGATCTTGCGTGTGCGTAGGAATTTTTTTGAAATTACTACGTTCCCCAACAGTGGCATCAGAGCCTAGGTTTTATGTGTTGATGTTATTTGCACGAGTAGAACACAAGTGAGTTGTGGGCGATATAAGTCATACTGCTTACCAGCATGTCACACTTTGGTTCGGCGGTATTGTTGGATGAAGCGGCCCGGACCGACATTACGCGTACGCTTACGCGAGACTGGTTCTACCGACGTGCTTTGCACACAGGTGGCTGGCGGGTGTCAGTTTCTCCAACTTTAGTTGAACCGAGTGTGGCTACGCCCGGTCCTTGCGAAGGTTAAAACAGCACCAACTTGACAAACTATCGTTGTGGTTTTGATGCATAGGTAAGATTGGTTCTTGCTAAGCCCGTAGCAACCATGTAAAACTTGCAACAACAAAGTAGAGGACGTATAACTTGTTTTTGCAGGGCATGTTGTGATGTGATATGGTCAAAACATGATGCTAAATTTTATTGTATGAGATGATCATGTTTTGTAACCGAGTTATCGGCAACTGGCAGGAGCCATATGGTTACCGCTTTATTGTATGCAATGCAATCGCCCTGTAATGCTTTACTTTATCACTAAGCGGTAGCGATAGTCGTAGAAGCATAAGATTGGCGAGACGACAATGATGCTACGATGGAAATCAAGGTGTCGCGCCGGTGACGATGGTGATCATGACGTTGCTTCGGAGATGGAGATCACAAGCACAAGATGATGATGGCCATATCATATCACTTATATTGATTGCATGTGATGTTTATCTTTTATGCATCTTATCTTGCTTTGATTGACGGTAGCATTTTAAGATGATCTCTCACTAATTATCAAGAAGTGTTCTCCCTGAGTATGCACCGTTGCGAAAGTTCTTCGTTCTAAGACACCACGTGATGATCGGGTGTGATAGGCTCTACGTTCAAATACAACGGGTGCAAAACAGTTGCACACGCAGAATACTCAGGTTATACTTGACGAGCCTAGCATATACAGATATGGCCTCGGAACACGGAGACCGAAAGGTCGAGCGTGAATCATATAGTAGATATGATGAATCACATAGTAGATATGATCAACATAGTGATGTTCACCATTGAAACTACTCCATCTCACGTGATGATCGGACATGGTTTAGTTGATATGGATCACATGATCACTTAGAAGATTAGAGGGATGTCTATCTAAGTGGGAGTTCTTAAGTAATATGATTAAATTGAACTTAAATTTATCATGAACTTAGTCCTGGTAGTATTAGCATATCTATGTTGTAGATCAATAGCTCGCGTTGTTGCTTCCCTGTGTTTATTTTGATATGTTCCTAGAGAAAATTGTGTTGAAAGATGTTAGTAGCAATGATGCGGATTGGATCCGTGATCTGAGGTTTATCCTCATTGCTGCACAGAAGAATTATGTCCTTGATGCACCGCTAGGTGACGGACCTATTGCAGGAGCAGATGCAGACGTTATGAACGTTTGGCTAGCTCAATATGATGACTACTTGATAGTTTAGTGCACCATGCTTAACGGCTTAGAATCGGGACTTCAAAGACGTTTTGAACGTCACGGACCATATGAGATGTTCCAGGAGTTGAAGTTAATATTTCAAGCAAATACCCGAGTTGAGAGATATGAAGTCTCCAACAAGTTCTATAGCTATAAGATGGAGGAGAATCGCTCAACTAGTGAGCATGTGCTCAGATTGTCTGGGTACTACAATCGCTTGAATCAAGTGGGAGTTAATCTTCCAGATAGGATAGTGATTGACAGAATTCTCTAGTCACCATCACCAAGTTAGTAGAACTTCGTGATGAACTATAGTTTGCAAGGGATAACGGAAACGATTCCCAAGCTCTTCATGATGCTGAAATCGACGAAGGTAGAAATCAAGAAAAACATCAAGTGTTGATGGTTAACAAGACCACCAGTTTCAAGAAAAGGGCAAAGGGAAGAAGGGGAACTTCAAGAAGGACGGCAAGCAAGTTGCTGCTCAAGTGAAGAAGCCCAAGTCTGGACCTAAGCCTGAGACTGAGTGCTTCTACTACAAAGGGACTGGTCACTAGAAGCGGAACTACCCCAAGTAATTGGTGGATAAGAAGGATGTCAAAGTGAACAAAGGTATATTGGATATACATGTTATTGATGTGTACTTTACTAGTGTTTATAGCAACCCCTCGGCATTTGATACTGGTTCAGTTGCTAAAGAGTAGTAACTCAAAATGGGAGTTGCAGAATAAACAGAAACTAGTAAAAGTCGAGGTGATGATGTGTGTTGGAAGTAGTTCCAAGATTGATATGATCATCATCGCACTCTCACTATACTTTCGGGATTAGTGTTGAAACTAAATAAGTGTTATTTGGTGTTTGCGTTGAGCATGAATATGATTTGATCATGTTTATTGCAATACGATTATTCATTTAAGTTAGAGAACAATTGTTGTTCTGTTTACATGAATAAAACCTTTTATGGTCATACACACCAATGAAAATGGTTTGTTGGATCTCGATCATAGTGATAAACATATTCATAATATTGAAGCCAAAAGATGCAAAGTTAATAATCATAGTGCAACTTATTTGTGGCACTGCCGTTTAAGTCATATTGGTGTAAAGCGCATGAAGAAACTCCATGCTGATGGGATTTTGGAATCACTTGATTATGAATCACTTGATGCTTGCGAACCATGTCTCTTGGGCAAGATGACTAAAACGCTGTTCACATACTGATGTATGTGGTCCGATGAATATTAAGGCTTGCAGCAGGTATCATTATTTTCTGACCTTCACACATGATTTGAGCAGATATGGGTATATCTACTTAATGAAATAAGAAGTCTGAAACATTTGAAAAGTTCATATAATTTCAGAGTGAAGTGGAAAATCATCGTACCAAGAAAATAAAGTTTATACGATCTGATCGTGGAAAAGAGTATTTGAGTTACGAGTTTGTTCTTCAGTTAAAACAATGTGAAATAGTTTCACTACTCACGCCACCTGAAACACCACAGCATAATGGTGTGTCCGAACATCATAACCGTAATTTATTGGATATAGTGCAATCTATGATGTTTCTTACCGATTTACCACTATCGTTTTTGGTGTTATGCATTAAAGACAGCTGCATTCACGTTAAAAAGGGGCACCATCTAAGTCCGTTGAGACGACACAATCTGAACTGTGGTTTGGCAAGAAACCAAAGTTGTCATTTCTTAAAGTTTGGGGTTGTGATGCTTATATGAAAAAGTTTCATCCTGATAAGCTCAAATCCAGATCGGAGAAATATGTCTTCATAGGATACCCAAAGGAGACTGTCGGGTGCACCTTCTATCACAGATCCGAAGGCAAGACATTCATTGCTAAGAATGGATCATTTCTAGAGAAGGAGTTTCTCTCGAAAGAAGTGAGTGGGAGGAAAGTAGAACTTGATAAGGTAATTGTACCTTCTCCCTTATTGGAAAGTAGTTCATCACAGAAATCTGTTCCTGTGACTACTACACCAATTAGTGAGGAAGCTAATGATGATGATCATGTAACTTCAGATCAAGTTACTACCAAATCTCGTAGGTAAACCAGAGTGAGAACCGCACCAGAGTGGTACGGTAATCCTGTTCTGGAGGTCATGCTACTTAACCATGACGAACCTACGAACTATGAGGAAGCGATGATGAGCCCAGATTCCGCAAAATGGCTTGAGGCCATGAAATCTGAGATGGGATCCATGTATGAGAACAAAGTATGGACTTTGGTTGACTTGCCCGATGTTCGGCAAGCCATTGAGATTAAATGGATCTTCAAGAGGAAGACGGACGCTGATAGTAGTATTACTATCTACAAAGCTAGACTTGTCGAAAAAGGTTTTTGACAAAGTTCAAGGTGTTGACTACGATGAGAATTTCTCACTCGTGTCGATGCTTAAAGTCTGTCGAATCATGTTAGCAATTGCCGCATTTTATGAAATCTGGCAAATGGATAACAAAACTGCAATCCTTAATGGATTTCTTAAAGAAGAGTTGTATATGATGCAACCAGAAGGTTTTGTCAATCCTAAAGGTGTTAAGGAAATGTGCAAGCTCCAGCGATCCATCTATGGACTGGTGCAAGCATCTCAGAGTTGGAATATACGCTCTGATGAGTTGATCAAAGCATATAGTTTTATACAGACTTGCGGTGAAGCCTGTATTTACAAGAAAGTGAGTGGGAGCACTACAACATTTCTGATAAGTATATGTGAATGACATATTGTTGATCGGAAATAATGTAGAATTATTCTGCAAAGCATAAAGGAGTGTTTGAAAGGAGTTTTTCAAAGAAAGACCTCGGTGAAGCTGCTTACATATTAAGCATCAAGATCTATAGAGATAGATCAAGACGCTTGATAAGTTTTTTCAATGAGTACATACCTTGACAAGATTTTGAAATAGTTCAAAATGGAACAGTCAAAGAAAGAGTTCTTGCCTGTGTTACAAGGTGTGAAATTGAGTAAGACTCAAAAAACCCGACCACGGCAGAAGATAGAAAGGGAATGAAAGTCATTCCCTATGCCTCAGCCATAGGTTCTATAAAGTATGCCATGCTGTGTACCAGATCTATTGTATACCCTACACTGTGTTAAGTGACGGAGTACAATAGTGATCTAGGAGTAGATCAATGGCCAACGGTCAAAAATTATCCTTACTGGAATAAGGATATGTTTCTCGATTACGGAGGTGACAAAAGGTTCGTCGTAAAGGGTTACGTCGATGCAAGTTTTTGACACTGATCCAGATGACTCTAAGTCTCAATCTGGATACATATTGAAAGTGGGAGCAATTAGCTAGAGTAGCTCCATACAGAGCATTCTTGACATAGAAATTTGCAAAATACATGCGGACCTGAATGTGGCAGACCCGTTGACTAAGATTCTCTCACAAGCAAAACATGATCACACCTTAGTACTCTTCGGGTGTTAATCACATAGTGATGTGAACTAGATTACTGAATCTAGTAAACCCTTTGGGTGTTGGTCATATGGAGATGTGAACTATGGGTGTTAATCACATGATGATGTGAACTATCGATGTTAATCACATGGTGATGTGATCTAGATTATTGACTCTAGTGCAAGTGGGAGACTGAAGGAAATATGCCCTAGAGGCAATAATAAAGTTATTATTCATTTCCTTATATCATGATAAATGTTTATTATTCATGCTAGAATTGTATTAACTGGAAACATAATACATGTGTGAATACATAGACAAACAGAGTGTCACTAGTATGCCTCTACTTGACTAGCTTGTTGATCAAAGATGGTTATGTTTCCTAGCCATATACATGAGTTGTCATTTGATTAACAAGATCACATCATTAGGAGAATGATGTGATTGACATGACCCATTCCGTTAGCTTAGCACCCGATCGTTTAGTATGTTGCTATTGCTTTCTTCATGACTTATACATGTTCCTATGACTATGAGATTATGCAACTCCTGTTTACCGGAGGAACACTTTGTGTGCTACCAAACGTCACAACTTAACTGGGTGATTATAAAGGAGCTCTACAGGTGTCTCCAAAGGTACATGTTGGGTTGGCGTATTTCAAGATTAGGATTTGTCACTCCGATTGTCGGAGAGGTATCTCTGGGCCCTCTCGGTAATGCACATCACTTAAGCCTTGCAAGGATTGCAACTAATGAGTTAGTTGCGAGATGATGTATTACAGAACGAGTAAAGAGACTTGCCGGTAACGAGATTGAACTAGGTATTGAGATACCGACGATCGAATCTCGGGCAAGTAACATACCGATGACAAAGGGAACAACGTATGTTGTTATGCGGTCTGACCGATAAAGATCTTCGTAGAATATGTGGGAGCCAATATGAGCATCTAGGTTCCGCTATTGGTTATTGACCGGAGACGTGTCTCGGTCATGTCTACATTGTTCTCGAACCCGTAGGGTCCGCACGCTTAAGGTTTCGATGACAGTTATATTATGAGTTTTGATGTACTGAAGGAGTTCGGAGTCCCGGATGAGATCGGGGACATGACGAGGAGTCTTGAAATGGTCGAGACGTAAAGATCGATATATTGGACGACTATATTCGGACATCGGAAAGGTTCCAAGTGATTTGGGTATTTTTCGGAGTACCGGGGAGTTACGGGAATACGGGGGAAGAAGTATATGGGCCTTATTGGGCTTTAGGGGAGAGGGAGAGGCAGGCCGAGCGCCCCCATTGACTAGTCTGAATTGGACTAGGGGGAGGGGCGGCGCCCCCTCCTTCCTTCTCTTCCCTCTTCCCCTTCCTTGTCTCCTACTCCTACTACTTGGAAGGACTCCTAGTTGTACTTGGAAAGGGGGAATCCTACTCCCGGTGGGAGTAGGACTACCCTAGGGCACGCCATAGAGAGGGCCGGCCCTCCCCTCCTCCACTCCTTTATATACGGGGCAGGGGCACCCCATAGACACAAGTTGATCTTCGTGATCGTTCTCTTAGCCGTGTGCGGTGCCCCCCTCCACCATAATCCTCGATAATATTGTAGCGGTGCTTAGGCGAAGCCCTGCGACGGTAGAACATCAAGATCGTCACCACACCATCGTGCTGACGGAACTCTTCCCCGACACTTTGCTGGATCGGAGTCCGGGGATCGTCATCAAGCTGAATGTGTGCTAGAACTCGGAGGTGTCGTAGTTTCGGTGCTTGATCGGTCGGGCCGTGAAGAAGTATGACTACATCAACCGCGTTGTTATAACGCTTCCGCTTTCGGTCTACGAGGGTACGTGGACAACACTCTCCCCTCTCATTGCTATGCATCACCATGATCTTGCGTGTGCGTAGGAATTTTTTTGAAATTACTACGTTCCCCAACAGTGTTGGCACTGGACTGACCCGGGAGTCCGCTTGAAGTCATGTGAGCGCGCATAACACCGCCGCGCGGCCTGCCCTGTATCTGGGGCGGCAGCTGGACGCAAAAAGGGGGTGCTCCTGAGGCGGCGGCGTCCAGGAGCTCGGCCACTTGCTCCAACAGCACGTCGCGGCCGCCCTCCAGCAAACGGCACCGTAGCAGCTCTCGGGCCACCGTGAGCGCGGCCCTGGAGTTCGACTGCTCCCGTCGGGTGTGAGGGCAGGCGGCGTCTGGCCGCGTCTCCCGCGCCCCGCAGCGCCCTGCGGAGCGCGGGCTGCCTGAGGCGCAAGGTTGAGGTCGCCCTGAGCCGGCGATACGGCGTGGGTGGGCCACGCCGCCCAGCGGTCGCCGTTGGCTGACGGGTCGCTTGACATCTGAACGGCGAGGCGACGGAACGCGATGCGGAGGAAGAAGGATTCCGGCGCACCCCTACCTGGCGCGCCAAATGTCGGATTTCGGGTTCCGACAGACCCTTGAGGTTTGAACACTGGGGTGCGCACGGAGATCTCTCCCCTACCGTCCTACGTCCGATCTCCTCGCGTGATCTAAGCTGGAAACTATGAACAACACCAGAGACACGAGATTTATACTGGTTCGGCCACCGTGGTGGTGTAATACCCCACTCCAGTGTGTGGTGTGGTGGATTGCCTCAGGGGCTGATGATGAACAGTACAGAGGAAGAACAACCTCGCGAAGGGTGTTCTTGAGCTGGTGCGGTGTGTTCTACTTGGTCTAGATCTTTCTTTCTCTACCAGCTCGTTGGGTCTCTCTACTCTGTGGTGGCTAGCTCTGTTTATAGAGGCCCTGGGCCTCTTCCCCAATAATGAGCGGGAAGGGCGCCAACAATTGGCCATTTTGAAGGGGAACATCTAGTACAAGTTATCCTGACCAAAGGTGGTCTTCGGCTGCCAAAAGCACTGGTGATGACGCCGTCTTGAGCTCCACGGTGACCTCTGTCCTGCCGTTCGGCTGGTCTTGGTCTCGTTGCACCGGAATGGTAATCTTTGCCTGATGCCTCGGTCTGTGCTTGCCCCCTTTGCACCGAAAGGGAAACAAGGACACTGCGCAGGCAGGCGCCCGCCTGGTCTTGATTCTTCATGGCTTGCGTCACGGGCTCCTCGCGAGGTACCCTGCCTTGATCTCTCCGCCTCCCGGCGAGCTTGCCTGACGAGGCTGCCTCTGAGGAAGCTTCCTGTCGTCCGCCCCACGAGGCTTGGCCCCTCGCGAGGGTCTTGAGCTTGAGCTGATGAAGATGGGCCGCGCTGGGCCCCCACTTGAGCCGCACCGCAGGCCGCAGGCAGGCAAGTCTGGGGACCCCCGTTCCCAGAACACCGACAAAGATAGACCCCGAGGCCATATGTTTCACTAGTGGCTTCTCTCAAGAGCATAAGTATTTTACGGTGGGTGAACGAATTACTGTTGAGCAATTGACAGAATTGAGCATAGTTATGAGAATATCTAGGTATGATCATGTATATAGGCATCACGTCCGAGACAAGTAGACCGACTCCTGCCTGCATCTACTACTATTACTCCACACATCGACCGCTACCAGCATGCATCTAGAGTATTAAGTTCATAAGAACAGAGTAACACCTTAAGCAAGATGACATGATGTAGAGGGATAAATTCATGCAATATGATAAAAAACCCATCTTGTTATCCTCGATGGAAACAATACAATACGTGCCTTGCTGCCCCTGCTGTCACTGGGAAAGGACACCGCAAGATTGAACCCAAAGCTAAGCACTTCTCCCATTGCAAGAAAGATCAATCTAGTAGGCCAAACCAAACTGATAATTCGAAGAGACTTGCAAAGGTAACCAATCATACATAAAAGAATTCAGAAGATTCAAATATTGTTCATAGATAAACTTGATCATAAACCCACGATTCATTGGTCTCAACAAACACACCGCAAAAGAAGATTACATCGAATAGATCTCCACGAGAGAGGGGGAGAACATTGTATTGAGATCCAAAAAGAGAGAAGAAGCCATCTAGCTAATAACTATGGACCCGAAGGTCTGAGGTAAACTACTCACACATCATCGGAGAGGCTATGGTGTTGATGTAGAAGCCCTCCATGATCGATGCCCCCTCCGGCGGAGCTCCGGAACAGGCCCCAAGATGGGATATCACGGGTACAGAAGGTTGCGGCGGTGGAATTAGGTTTTTGGCTCCGTATCTGGTAGTTTGGGGGTACGTAGGTATATATAGGAGGAAGGAGTACGTCGGTGGAGCAACATGGGGCCCACGAGGGTGGAGGGCGCGCCCAGGGGGTAGGCGCGCCCCCTAGCTCGTGGCTTCCTGGTAGCTTTCTTGACGTAGGGTCCAAGTCCTCTGGATCATGTTCGTTCCGAAAATCACGTTCCCGAAGGTTTCATTCCGTCTGGACTCCGTTTGATATTCTTTTTCTGCGAAACTCTAAAATAGGCAAAAACAACAATTCTGGGCTGGGCCTCCGGTTAATAGGTTAGTCCCAAAAATAATATAAAAGCGTATAATAAAGCCCATTAATGTCCAAAACATAAGATAATATAGCATGGAGCAATAAAAAATTATAGATGCGTTGGAGACGTATCAATATCCATTCCTTTCCATGTAAAAAGCAATCTCTCTGCATGGATTCTCTACTCCCCACTTCATGTAGAAGAAAAAGAAGTCAAAAGAGAAACGATTCACCCATCTCAATCGATCTTGAAATCTGGCTACTCAACCATCCCTTCCTCTCCACGTAAAAAACAACAAAAACCAATCTCTCGACATGGATTTTCTACTGCCCCCTCTCTCTATCTACCCCCTTGTGGAAATAAATTCATTTATCTCAATCTAGAACAAGCATTGTGTTATAGATTATGTACTCTTTCTCTCTCCCCCTCTATGTGTCCCTTTCCCCCCATGCAAATCAAATCCATGTCCATCAAACTGGAGCAAGCAAGTTTGGGCATGGATATGGTATCCTGAAGGATACAGATTCATTTTTTTTGCTATCATGTCCTTTGACAGTGTTGTTCTTTCCAGGATTCAATCACCACTCTTTTCATGTATAATCTCAGGATACTGCATGAAGATCTGGTCGTAGCACAACTATGCCCATCAGTTGATCTTCACTCTTTAAAAGCTTGTGTTCTTTACTTCAATTACATGTCAAATTTGGTTGCTTTTTTATGTTCCTTTTTACAACCAAACTGCAATCCTATTTGTTTAGTTGATCGGCTTTGTTTTGCTCAAGCTTTGCAAATACAGGTCAAATCTAGGCCATCATAATTAGGGTCCATGATATAATTAGTGCTAATTAGTTATATTTAGTTTGCTTTATTTTCAGCAATTTAAGCTTTAAAATAATTAATTTCATATAATACACTCAGTTGGATTAGCCATGAGAGGGATTCCTAGAAAGTGTAGGTTAGAGTAATTAGGCTATGGTATGCCATTAACCTCAACTAACATGTTACTACTTGATGAAGTGGTATTTCTTATCAGTAAAAGTGTACAATTTTCTAAAATATGCATTAAACTTTTTTTTATTACACACTAAACATTTTTTCTAATATATGGTGAACATGTTGGGAACGTAGTAATTTCAAAAAAAAAAATCCTACGCACACGCAAGATCATGGTGATGCATAGCAACAAGAGGGGAGAGTGTTGTCCACGTACCCTCGTAGACCGAAAGCGGAAGCGTTAGAACAACGCGGTTGATGTAGTCGTACGTCTTCACGATCCGACCGATCCAAGTACCGAATGCACGACACCTCCGAGATCAGCGCACGTTCAGCTCGATGACGTCCCACGAACTTCGATCCAGTAGAGCTTCGAGGGAGAGTTCCATCAGCATGACGGCGTGATGACGGTGATGATGATGCTACCTACGCAGGGCTTCGCCTAAGCACCGCTACTATATGACCGAGGTGGATTATGGTGGAGGGGGGCACCGCACACGGCTAAAAGATCAATGATCAATTGTTGTGTCTCCAAGGGGTGCCCCCTCCCCCGTATATAAAGGAGTAGAGGAGGGGGAGGCGGCCGGCCAGGAGGAGGGCGCGCCAAGGGGAGTCCTACTCCCACCGGGAGTAGGATTCCCCCCTTCCAAGTTGGAGTACGAGAGGGAAAGGAAGGGAAGGAGGGAGGAAGGAAAGGGGGGCTGACCCCCCTCCCAATTCGGATTGGGCTTGGGGGGGGGGGCGCGCCCCCTCCTTTGCGCCTCTCCTCTCTTTTCCAGTAAGGCCCAATAAGGCTTATATACCTCCCGGGGGGTTCCGGTAACCTCCCGGTGCTCCGTATTTTCCCGATCTCACTCGGAACCATTCCGATGTCCAAATATAGTCGTCCAATATATCGGTATTTATGTCTCGACCATTTCGAGACTCCTCGTCATGTTCGTGATCATATCCGGGACTCCGAACTACCTTCGGTATATCAAAACACATAAACTCATAATACCGATCGTCACAGAACTTTAAGCATGCGGACCCTACGGGTTTGAGAACTATGTAGACATGACCGAGACACGTTTCCGGTCAATAACCAATAGCGGAACCTGGATGCTCATATTGGTTCCTACATATTCTACGAAGATCTTTATCGGTCAAACGGCATAACAACATACGTCGTTCCCTTTGTCATCGGTATGTTACTTGCCCGAGATTCGATCGTCGATATCTCAATACCTAGCTCAACCTCGTTACCGGTAAGTATCTTTACTCGTTCCGTAATGCATCATCCCGCAACTAACTCATTAGTTGAAAGGATCGAGATGGACCTAGAGGGGGGTGAATAGGTACAATTACAAAATTTTATTTTTGACTTAGTAATTTTAGGCAATAATGCGGAATATGAAAGTGGGCCTAACAATTGCAAGTGTGGTACTAAGTGCTATGCAACACAAGTATGTAAGTAAGCAAACACAATATGATATAAGTAACTGCAAGAGACAAGTAACCACAAGTAGAGAGTTAGGGTTAGGAATAACCGCAACTCCGGGAGACGAGGATGTATGCCGATGTTCACTTCCTTGGAGGGAAGCTACGTCACCGTTAAAGAGGTGGATGTTACCACGAAGGCACACCAACACCACGAAGGCTCACCCTATTCTCCCTTTGAGACAACACCATAGAGGCGTTTCTCAACCACTAGTGGTAGACCTTGGGGTGGTCTCCAAACCCTCACAAACTTATCCGGGGGTAATCACAAAGGTCGATTCCTCTCCGAAAGACTCCTACCGCCTAGGAGTCTCCAACCTCCAAGAGTAACAAGATCCAAAGGGAAAAACTCAAAACTTGCTCAACTCATGATTTGCTTCGGTCACAAGAAGGACAGGGGAAAGATGTTTCTTTTGATTTGAACAACTCTTCGAAACTCACAAGAATCAAACCGGGATCTAAGATTTAGAGTGTGAGCAAGGGAGAGGGAGCACTGGTGTTCTTGAGGTGTGTTTGAGTGAAGTGTTCAACCTTATCTCGAAGAGGTAAGGGGCTATTTATACCACAAGAGAATTAGAGCCGTTTAGACAGAGATTGACCTGCCCGGATGATCCGGAAGACCATCCGGATGATCTGGCTAAAGGCCCGGATGATCTGGCTGAAGGCCCGGATGTAAGTGGCAGTAGAAGAGCTGCGAGGATCCCGGATGATCCGGATGACTGTCCAGATGATTCGGCTACATCAACCAAGGTTTTGTGAAAATAGGGGCAAGATTACCGGGATGATCCGGGACAGGATCCGAACGATCCGGGACAGGATCCGGACGATCCGGCTTCAATCACCATGGTTCTGTGATGGAGGGCGTACATTACCCGGATGATCCGGAGTAAGGTCCGGACGATCCAGGCTTAGCTCGGATGATCTGGGACCCCGTCCGTATGATCCAGCAAGGTACTTGTGTAGAGACACAGTAGTAGGTTTTGGCTAAGGGGTTTTGCTAGGGATTTTTGGTCCTTTGAGGAAAAGTTCTTGTGAGACAAAATATGAGCAAGCCTTGAACCTATACCTCGGATCCCCTCTTGATAGTGCGGGATTCCTATTACTCAAGAAATATAAAAGAGCACAATGCTTCCTCGTTGATAATTTGCTTGAGTAATATCTCATATGATGTGATCATGATGCACATTAGAAGAAAACAGAGAACTAACAACCTGTGTATAAACTTAGAAAACACGGTTAGTCTCCTATATGTAAATTTGTCATCAATATCAAAAATAATCTTTAAGAGCAAGATTGCACTTTCAATCTCCCCCCTTTTTGGTAGTTGATGACAAACTACATATAGCACTCAACAAGTGAAATGTGATGCAAATAATTTTAGGAGAATAGTCTGGTATGTGCTTTTAGGAAGAGCTCCCCCTTAATATATGCAGGGATGTGTTTTAGAGAGAGCTCCCCCTTAAAGTATGCATAGGAATGAAATGATAACATACAAAATCATGCACATATGGTGAGGATACCCTCATTCGAATAAGATGTTGTAATAGTAGTGTAGTCATACACCATTACAATTAACATAGGCAATGATAGCAACAAATGAAGATAACCACAGGAGATAGCATACTTAAGCTCATATAAGGTAGCATAACACATGACCAAGGTCTTACATAGTATCATAGACTCATATAAGGTAGCATAACACATGACCAAGGATCATTACAATAATAATACAGAGTCCAATAACTAGAGCTCAATAGACATAGCAGACTCACACTTATACTCCTAAGAATTACATCTCCCCCTTGGCAGCAAGTACCGAAAAGGGAAAAACGTCTGAGAAAGTAGGAGGATCACTCAGCATCCTCATCATCACCATCACCATCACTCAGATCAGCAGGTGCAAGGAAGAACTCCGGGAAGTCAGTGGCAGAAGGAAAGTCGACCTCCGGAAGAGGAAGCCGATCAGGAATGGGCTCATCAGGCTCAACAGGACTGCCAGGGCGTGCACGGAGACGAGCCCTAAGTGCATTTGCCTCCGAGATACGGCGAACCTCCTCAGTAGCAATGTGAGTAGCAGTGTAGCGGCAGGTATCAAATATAGCTTTATGGGACTTCCCAATAAAGTGAGCCAGGCGGTCAAAAGGCTTCACGAAAGGTTTAGTGTGGCGAGAAGAGCTCTCGGCAAGCGGAGGAGTAGGGGCCTTCCCCCCTGGAAGACTCATCACGCGGAGTCCATAAGGAGTGCGTGGAAGTCTTGACAATGGAACACGGATAAACCGAGTTGATGAGTCTCTGAATGAAGGGGGCATGAGGAAGTGTACGAACCTTCAGACCACTAGCCATGCGAATTTCATGCCATAGGAAATATTCCATGTATGGGACGGTTGGGAGCCTTCCTCGAGTAGTACATCAAGTCAATGCTATAGGCCCGAACCATCCCACGATCCCCTTTCTTGGGAGCAATGGAGTTGAGGATACACTGAAACAACCACCTGTATTTGAGACGGAAGATGGAGATATCATTAAGCTCCTTGCTTTGCTGCACCGTGGAGAGCTGAGAGGTAGGCATGGCTAGGCAAGCACATGCACTGATGGGCATGGCCTCAAACTTGGGGTTCACCTCATGGATCCGGAAAAGAGAGGCCTCAGATCCGGGCATGCCTAAGGCAGCAGCAAAAGCCTCAAAGGAGACGGTAAACTAAGAGTGGTGAGTCATCCAAGTGATAGAGCGATTCGGATGGAAGAAGTTAAGAAACACGTGGCATAGAATTGCCGAATGGCAGCCTCATTCCAACCACAGTGAAGAGACATAGCATGAAGCAGTTCCATGCCATCAATATTCTCCAACACACCTTCAAACTTGGTTGGATTCTTCTCAATGTAATCCAAGTTCACATAATGCTGAGGAGAAAAACCTAGATGAGCAATGATTGATTGATAGATGTCTTGTTGAACCAAGGTGCGAAAATGAGGATCGGTTGCATTGGCCGGGCCGGCAAATTGATTGACATCACTCTGTAAAGTAGCATACTCAGAGGGGTCCACGGACTGATAGTTGACAACACGACGGCCACGGTTGGTGGGATTGGCCATGGACAAGACGAGGCCAGACGGTGCCGCAGACTTGGAGCTTGAGCCACCGACTGCTTGTTTCTTCTTGGACTTAGTCGTGGAACGAACAGGCACGAGCTCCTCATCGTGGAGTTCAGCCTCGTAGTCAGGGTCGTCTAGCCCGGCATAGGACGGACGTGCACGACCCGGCGCCTTCTTGAGGGGACGAGCATCTTCCTCGGAGTCCGTCGATGCATGACGACGCCCGGCTGCGCACACGCATAACAGAACCAGAGCCGACTGAATATATGACCGAACCTTGATAGGGAAAAACGGAGATAGAAGAGAGAGGAGCAAGTGAGGTACCACTAGAGGGACCCGTGGTCGTTGACTTGAAGCGCAGGCCGCCGCGTCCACGTTCTACGACCATGGCTATTTTGGGGACAAAGGGGCACTATACTGAAGAACCAATCGGCCCCGGGGAAAAACGGGGTGAGGAGGGGGTGGATCAAGGCGATGGCAAGGCGAGGCGGCGAGATCCGGCCAAATGGCTGGTCGGTCCGGCGGGGCAGCCCACGAGCTGCCGGCGGCGAGGGCGAGTGGATGGGGTTTGATGGGGGGAGAACAGAGGAATAACCCTCTGCTCCTCCACGACCCGAAGATTAACTGCTTAGGGCGAAGACCCACCTGGATGTCCGGGCGTAGCCCCGGATGATCCGATAGATCCGGATGACCAGAAAGGAGCCCGGATGTCCGGGCATACGGTTACAGCAAGGGGAATTACCCGGACGTCCGGATGGATATCCGGATGATCTGGCCAGCCAGAGTGCTGATATCTTGAAATGGTGATGATGTTTATATATATATATATATATATATATATATATATATGAGTATAGATATATAAGTGTATGAATCAGTAGTAGCCTAATCAACACAATATTCAACACAAAACACAAACTCAAATGAACAACTGAGAAGAGTTTTAGCCTAAGCCACCATGTTTGAGTATACATAACTTGGGATACCAAAGATTTGACCGTTAGACTCAAGATTACTACTCCATCATGTTAAAGTACTATGGACACAAAAACATGTCATAGTGACTTTGAGAGTGTTGGTTTTATTTACGCATTACATAGGAAAGAGAAGATTCATGGATTGAAGTTCTCCCCCTAAATATATGCCTACATCAAGACAAGACAGGATGTTCATGCATGAATGAGTACTAGATTTCACATAATGTTGTCAAGCTCCAAGATACCAAGTTCACGCCTAAGTTGACAAAACCTTGCTTCATCCAATGGCTTGGTGAAAATATCTGCAAGTTGCATATCTGTGCCAACATGAGCAATGTCAATATCACCCTTCTCCACATGATCTCTCAAGAAGTGGTACCTAATGTCAATGTGCTTGGTGCGGGTATGATCTTTGGGGTTCTCAGCAATATTAATGGCACTTTCATTATCACATAGAAGAGGCACATGTCTATAGGTGATACCGTAATCCTTCAAAGTTTGCCTCATCCATAGTAACTGAGTTGCACAACTGGCGGTTGCAATATATTCAGCTTCGGCGGTGGAGAGGGCAACACAATTTTGCTTCTTCGAGGACCAACTTACCAAGGAGCGTCCAAGAAATTGACATGCACCGGAGGTGGACTTACGATCCACTTTGTCTCCAGCCCAATCCGCATCCGTGTACCCAATGAGATCAAACTTAGCATCCTTGGGGTACCATAGACCCAACTTTGGGGTGTGAACAAGGTATCTAAGAATATGCTTAACCGCCTTATGATGGCTTTCCCTAGGGGAAGCTTGAAATCTAGCACACATGCATACACTAAACATGATGTCTGGTCTAGATGCACAAAGATAAAGCAATGAACCAATCATAGAGCGGTATTTAGATGGGTCAAAGGGGATACCGTTTGAGTCTTCAGTGAGTACAATTTTGGTTGGCATGGGTGTCTTACATGGGCTAGCATCAGTCATGCCAAATTTTGCTAGGATATCCTTGAGGTATTTTGCTTGAGACAAGAAAATTCCTTCTTGAAATTGTTGAATTTGAAATCCGAGGAAGAACTTCAAATCCGCATTGAGTGACATTTCAAAATTCTTGGTCATTGATGCCGCAAACTTCTTGCATAAATGAATGTTAGGAGAACCAAAAATGATATCATCTACATAGATTTGGCATAAGATCAAATCACCTTTGTCCCTCTTAGTAAAAAGAGTGGGATCGATCACCCCTCTCACAAAGCCATCATCGAGTAAAAACTTCTTAAGATGATCATACCAAGCACGAGGTGCTTGTTTGAGGCCATACAAAGCCTTATGAAGTTTATACACATAGTCTTTGTGATCGGGGTCAACGAACCCAGGTGGTTGTGATACATATACTTCTTCTTGTAGAGGGCCGTTAAGGAAAGCACTCTTCACATCCATTTGATGTAATGTAAAGCCATTGAAAGCAGCATAAGCAAGTAAGATGCGAATGGATTCAAGACGGGCAACGGGGGCAAAGGTCTCACCAAAGTCCAAACCTTCAACTTGTGAGTACCCTTGTGCCACTAACCTTGCCTTGTTGCGGATGATTACACCATTCTCATCTTGCTTGTTCTTGAAAATCCACTTTGTTCCAATGACGTTGTGTTCCGTAGTTGGCCTCTTGACTAATGACCACACTTGATTGCGCTCAAAACTATTCAACTCTTCTTGCATAGCAATGAGCCAATCGTTGTCTATCAACGCATCTTGTACCTTGAGAGGCTCAACACTAGACACAAAAGAGAAGTGAGCACAAAAGTTTGTCAATTGTTTACGAGTGACTCTACCTTCCGATATGCCGGTGAGGATCTTATCAACATCAACACGACCGGCCACTCGAGGCATGATGGAGGTTAAGGTTTCACGAGGTTCAACTTCATGTCCATCATCCACGTCCTCAACATATGGATCACTAATGTGTGGTGGAAAATCTTCTTCTTCTTCTTGCATTTGTTTAGGTTCATTGTCAATGATTGCACCTTCTTGTACTTGCCCTTGAGGATGATCTTGTTCTTGATGATTATCATGAAGAGGAACTTGATCATCATCTTGTACTTGGACTATGGGCATTGGTTGAGTAATAGGGGCTTGTGGTGGTATGGGTGTTGAAGTTGTTTGATGATGTGTGAGGCTTCCATCTTCTTCTTCATCATCATGAGGTTCTTGTTCCATTGGAAGAAGTGCACCAACACCCATGGTCAAGATATCTTGAGACGAATCTTCTTCACCTACATCACTTAGATCAACTTGCTCCCCATGGGAGCCATTAAACTCATCAAACACCACGTCACAAGTTTCTACAACACATCCATTGGATTTGTTGTAGACTCTATAGGCGTGAGAGTTTGATCCATAGCCAACAAATATACCCTCAGTTGTTTTGGATTGAAATTTTCCTAACCGTTCCTTTTTGTTGAGGATGAAACATTTGCACCCAAATACACGAAAGTACTTGACATTTGGCTTGTTCCCGGTTAGGAGCTCATATGGAGTCTTTTCCAATATTTTGCGGAGGAAGAGTCGATTTGATGCATGACATGCGGTGTTGACAGCCTCGGCCCAAAAACTGTGTGGAGACTTGTATTCATCCAACATGGACCTTGCCATCTCCACAAGTGTACGATTCTTCCTTTCTGCAACACCATTTTGTTGAGGGGTGTATGGTGCGGAATATTGATGTTCAATCCCTTCATCACTAAGAAATCCTTCCAAGGTGTAATTCTTGAACTCGGAACCATTATCACTTCTTATTGCCATGATTTCTTTGTCAAACTTGCGTTGTGCTTGCTTGGCAAAATCAATGAAGGTGATCTTCGTCTCGTCTTTGGACTTGAGGAAAAACACCCATGTGTATCTTGAGTAATCATCCACAATGACAAGTCCATACTTTTTCCCACCAAGACTATCCCATGAAGGAGGCCCAAAAAGATCCACATGAAGGAGCTCCAAAGGCCTTGAAGTAGACACAATATTCTTGGGTGGGTGCTTTGATTGATGTTGCTTCCCGGCTATGCATGCACTACACACACGATCTTTCTCAAAAGAGACATTTGTTAGTCCAAGGATGTGATTTCCCTTTAAGAGATCTTGAAGATTTCTCATGCCGACATGGGCTAGCCGGCGATGCCATAGCCACCCCTTGTCGGCCTTGGCCATTAGACAAGTTGCATGGAATGTGCTCTCTTTCGAGAAATCAACCGTGTAAAGGTTGCCATCCAACTCTCCAACAAAGGCCACTTCGAGAGTATCTCTCTTAAAGACTTTCACATCCGTTAGTCCAAATAGTGTATCATAACCAACAGAAGCCAATTGGCGAACAGAAAGCAAATGATATTTAAGGGATTGGACAAGCATGACATTTGCAAGAGACATGTCATTTGTGATAGCCACCTTACCCAAACCGAGTACCTGTCCTTTTGATCCTCCACCAAACATAATGCTCATAAATGGTTGAATAGCTTCCATGAAATCGTAGAGCAATTTGCTATCTCCGGTCATATGATTGGTACATCCACTATCAATCACCCATTTTACTCCACCGGAGAAGGCAACCTACACACAATTATTACTTGGTTAGAGGCACCCATTTTGCAATGGGACCTCTCAAGTTAGTCACAAGGGTCTTAGGGACCCAAATAGCATAAAACCGAAATGCATTTCGAGGACCAACAAACTTTGCATAAACTTCTCCATCCTTAGTCTTACGAAGAACATAGGATGGAGGCATGAACTCTTTTGGCTTGTTGACAGTGGGCATGCCCCTTGTGGCCTTCCCACTAACAACCTTACCTTTCTCCTTGTGCCCTTCTCGTACAAAAGTTTCTTTTAGAGGGGTGGTGCACTTTTGAGAGGATGTCTTCTTCTTGCTTGTGCTCGGGTCAAACCCGAGTCCCTCTTTGGCAAACACTTCATTGTGTTGGCTCAACACCTCATTAAGGTTCTTTTGCCCTTGAGCACATGTCATGAGCCCTTTCTCGATTTGAGCTTTGAGAAAGCGATTCTCCTCAAGAATAGATGCTAGATCACTACTAGAGTTAGTAGTACAAGCATCAACATTGATAATAGGAGAAGAGTAAGCCTTGGCTAGAGTTTCAAGATAAGTAAGCTTGAGTGTCTCAAAACTCTTTGTAAGAAGGGTGAGCTCTTCTTCCTTGGTCTTGAGGGACACGGATAGGAGCTCACAATCCTTAGAGAGAGAAGCATTTGACTTCTCAAGCTTACTTTTATCATTCATCAACTCTTCGCAAGAGTCAATAGCCTTTTTCAAGGAGGCAAGATCTTTAGTATGAACATCAATGTTTGCACCAATTTTTAAGCATAGTTCATCATTTCGTGCTTCCTCATATTGGACTTTCCGCTCAAGGATTTCATATTTTTCCTTTTCCTCGGTGACGAGGGTTTCGAGTTCCTTAATGGAGATGGTGTGCTTACTCACCATCTCCATAAGCATACGAAACATAGTGAGCTTCTTTCCTTTAAGGGAGCACATGAACTTATTTAGTTTAGCAAGCATAGGATCATTTATATCATCATCCTCATAACTATCCTCCGCATCAAGATACTCATCACTAGGAGTAGGAGGAGTGAAAAGAGGAGGGTTTGATCGTGGGGTTACCTTGACCTTGTCAGGAGAGTGTTGGTCCTCTCCATCTTCTACCACGGCCTTCGCCATGAGGCACTTGTGAGCGTTGCCCTTGTAGTCCTTCATGTAGTTGTAGGTGACAACATCACCACTTTTGTTGACTAGCCTCAATGTGTTTTGAGAATCTTGAGCAACTCCGGCAACACCACTAACATCATCCGGATCGGATTCTTCTTGAGCAACCATTGCTTTCCCATCTCTCTTCTTGAGCTTGGAGTTCAAAGGATTTGGCAACTTCTTCTTGGGAAAGGTCTTGGGAAACCTTGGTTTGTCTTCTCTCTTCTCATAAGGGCACTCGTTGGAGAAGTGGTTGGTTTCTTCACAGTTGTAGCATTTTCTTACTTTCTTCTTTTGAAATCTTCCCTTGAATTTTCCCGCGCTAAACTTCTTGACAAAGAGAGCCATGTCTTCATATGAAGGGCCCTCATCGGATTCAACCTCATCACCATCTTCTTCATCATCATCATCTTCTTCTTCTTCACTTTGCTCATCTTCACATACATGCTTAGCCTTCAATGCAAGATTGATCTTTGACGATGGAGTACCATGCATGGCAAGATGTTTTGTAGCATTTGCCTTTGACTCTTCAAATAGTTGGAAAGTGGATATGATGTCATCTGTAGTCATTTCCTTGAAGGCATGGTGTTGTCTTATGTCCCATACCATTTGATGGTGATATGGAGCAAGAGCATGGAGCAACTTGTCCACAAGGAATCGCTTAGTCATGTTGAATCCATCTTGTGTCTTGTCACACTCACACGACTCAATATCCGCGGTGAGAGTCATGAGACGCTCAAGGAGTTGATTGGGAGTTTCACCTTTCTCCATACAAAAGTTTTGCAATTGCCCCTTGGCAATTTCATATTGAGCACTCCGGAGGGTGGAGGTACCGGTCTTGGATCTTATAATACTTTCCCATAGTTCCTTGGCACTTGTGATGTGTATGAAAGGTCTCCTTTGCTTTTCAACCATACCTCTCCTTATACACATGGTTGCAGTGTCACTGAGATTCTTGTCATAAATTTCTCTTGGTGTAGGATTCTTTGGATCAACCACATGGTAACCATACTCCAAGATCTCCAGCATCTCATCATTTCCATATCGAAGATGATCCTGCATAGCAACTCTCCACAAGGCAAAATCAGAAGCGGCATCAAGTAAAGGAGGTTTGCCTTGAGGGTTATATTTCGGTTTCTCAACTTGGGGTCTTGCATAAAGCCAAGGAACACTGGAGTGTTCATTGCTAGGAGGTTGTTGACCAAGTGACGGAGTAGGCACAGTTGGCCTCGGAGCCGCACCACCCGAAAGTGGTGCAAGCACCGTGGACAACATGGCTATCCTCATTTGGACCAAGGCCTCAAGAGAAGCATCATGCTCCTCATTTTGCTTAGAAAGGGCCCATTCCAGATCCTCATAAGTAAAGGCCTTGACTTCAGAAGAAGCCTCGCCTTTATCCTTCGGATCTACAACAAGGGGAGTCCCATCAGGGTTCATCTCGCTCTAGGGCGGTTAAGCCACAAGAATAGAGCACGAGGCTCTGATACCAATTGAAAGGATCGAGATGGACCTAGAGGGGGGTGAATAGGTACAATTACAAAATTTTATTTATGGCTTAGCAATTTTAGGCAATAATGCGGAATATGAAAGTGGGCCTAACAATTGCAAGTGTAGTACTAAGTGCTATGCAAGTAACACAAGTATGTAAGTAAGCAACCACAATATGATATAAGTAAGTGCTAAGAGACAAGTAACCACAAGTAGAGAGTTAGGGTTAGGAATAACCGCAACTCCGGGAGACGAGGATGTATGCCGATGTTCACTTCCTTGGAGGGAAGCTACGTCACCGTTAGAGAGGTGGATGTTACCACGAAGGCACACCAACGCCACGAAGGCTCACCCTATTCTCCCTTTGAGACAACACCACGGAGGCGTTTCTCAACCACTAGTGGTAGACCTTGGGGTGGTCTCCAAACCCTCACAAACTTTCCGGGGGTAATCACAAAGGTCGATTCCTCTCCGAAAGACTCCTACCGCCTAGGAGTCTCCAACCTCCAAGAGTAACAAGATCCAAAGGGAAAAGCTCAAGACTTGCTCAACTCACGATTTGCTTCGGTCACAAGAAGGAGAGGGGAAGTATCTTTCTTTTGATTGGAACAACTCTTCGAAACTCACAAGAATCAAACCGGGATCTAAGATTTAATGTGTGAGCAAGGGAGAGGGAGCAGTGGTGTTCTTGAGGTGTGTTTGAGTGAAGTGTTCAACCTTATCTCGAAGAGGTAAGGGACTATTTATACCACAAGAGAATTAGAGCCGTTTAGACAGAGATTGACCTGCCCGGATGATCCGGAAGACCATCCGAATATCTGGCTAAAGGCCCGGATGATCTAGCTGAAGGCCCGGATGTAAGTGACAGTAGAAGAGCTGCGAGGAGCCCGGATGATCCGGATGACTGGCCGGATGATCCGGCTACATCCACCAAGGTTCTGTGAAAATAGGGGCAAGATTACCCGGATGATCTGGGATAGGATCCGGATGATCCGGGCACAACCCGGATGATCCGGGACAGGATCCGGACGATCCGGCTTCAGTCACCATGGTTCTATGATGGAGGGCGTACATTACCCTGGATGATCCGGAGTAAGGTCCGGACGATCCGGGCTTAGCTCGGATGATCTGGGACCCCGTCCGGATGATCCGGCAAGGTACTTGTGTAGAGAGACAGTAGTAGGTTTTGGCTAAGGGGTTTGCTAGGGATTTTTGGTCCTTTGTGAAAAAGTTCTTGTGATACAAAATATGAGCAAGCCTTGAACCTATACCTCGGATCCCCTCTTAATAGTGCGGGATTCCTATTACTCAAGAAATATAAAAGAGCACAATGCTTCATCTTTGTTTGCTCCTTTCCTCATTGATAATTTGCTTGAGTAATATCTCATACGATGTGATCATGATGCACATTAGAAGAAAACAGAGAACTAACAACCTGTGTATATACGTAGCAAACACGGTTAGTCTCCTATATGTAAATTTGTCATCAATATCAAAAATAATCTTTAAGAGCAAGATTGCACTTTCAAGTCACATTGCTTGCAAGGCTTATAGTGATGTGCATTACCGAGAGGGCCCAGAGATACCTCTCCGACAATCGGAATGACAAATCCTATTCTTGATCTATGCCAACTCCACGAACACCATCGGAGACACCTCTAGCACCTTTATAATCACCCAGTTACGTTGTGACGTTTGGTAGCACACAAAGTGTTCCTCCGGTATTTGGGAGTTGCATAATCTCATAGTCATAGAGACATGTATAAGTCATGAAAAAAGCAATAGCAATATACTAAACGATCAAGTGCTAAGCTAACAGAATGGGTCAAGTCAATCACATCATTCTCTAGTGATGTGATCCCGTTAATCGAATGACAACTCATGTCTATGGCTAGAAAACTTAACCATCTTTGATTCAACGAGCTAGTCAAGTAGAGGCATACTAGTGACACTCTGTTTGTCTATGTAACACATGTACTAAGTTTCCAGTTAATACAATTCTAGCATGAATAATAAACATTTATGATGAAATAAGGAAATAAATAATAACTTTATTATTGCCTCTAAGGCATATTTCCTTCAGAACATACTTTTAATATACACTGATTTTTTTAAAGGTCGCCGTACATTAAAATAGAGAGAATATCACATGAAAATCAAGTTTCAGAGAACTTCGTCGAACCCATGTTTGTAAGTTAAAAAAATCTAAAAATATACTCGATGTTAAGAGGGTGATGTTTCATTGCCATACGAAATTACAAGTTAAAACACATTACCATTTACAAGCTATGGAAAGAACAAATTCAACAATGACTAGCGATGTTTATTGTTCGACACAGTTCAATGCTGATTTTACTTTTTTCGTATATCATAAATGATAACTTTTCTGAATTTGGGAATTTCGCATGGCAATAGAACACCATACTCTCAAATTCTGTAGTTTTCTTGAGGTTTGTCTGAAACTTCAAGACATCGTTTCCATGTGGTTTTCATCAGTTTGCACCAAAACTTCTTTGCATGTGATACTCTCTCCATTAAAAAAATACACACGAAAATGTTCATGTATATTAAAAATAGTTCATCCTGCATTAGGGGAAAATTTTTGCATTGAAAAGTTTTCATCATATATTAAAAAAAAAATCTTCATACACTAAAAAGTTCACTATTTATAAAAACATGTTCATATTATATTTGTTTTTAGGGGAAAATTTTCATGTTATATTATATCCCTCCGTTACATAATACAAGATGTTGTTACAACCGATATATGTATAATATGTTATCATAACTGATATACTTGTAATTGGTTTATGTGATGGAAGGAATATTGAAAAGAATGATTATAGTATATAAATCTACAAGAAGGGGAAAAGCAAAAAAAAGGAAAAATAAACCTGAAAAATAAAAAGAAAAAGAAAGGAAAACCGAAAAATAAAAGTAATAAAATAATTATAAATAAATAAAAAGAGAAGAACCAAACAGAAAACCGAGACACAGAACCCACAACAGAAAGAATGAAAAAACAACAAGAAGCGAGCGAACAAACGCAAGACACGCGATCCACACCGTCGATTGAGGGGGGACGTGTGCATGGAGCCCCGACAGCGGTGGGCCGGGCTGGGCTCCCCCCAACGCCAAGGACCAAACAAAATCCACGAGCACACAGCCACACCTCGCTCACCACCGTTCAGACTACGGAGCGAAGAGGGCTCCCGGAATCTCGGCGGCGGCGGCGGCGGCGGAGGCGGCATTGGTCCCTGGCGCCTCCGGGTAAGCTGCCCCTACTCTCTCACCCGGTCTGCACGTGCCGATCATCACTCCTCGACTGATTTGGAGCAGCATACGCAGCCTATCAGGAACAGACCGGCTCCCAAGTTCGTCGGCGGCGGCGTCGTCGTCGGCAGCGGCGGCGGCGGCAGTCGCTGGAACATCGAGGTAGGGCATCGCGGCCTTTGCTCCTTCTCTACACTTGCTGGATCTTCCATTCGCTTCACTTTGTGTGTAACCCTAGCTAGGTGACGGGGCTGTATCGGGACCGGTGAGGACGACGGCAGCTAGGCCACCGACTTTCGGCAATTCTCAGGTATAATAATCCCTGCCTGGAGGTTGGCGTGGTCCTATTCGATGTCCGGCTTGCTAATTTACCGGGAATGCATGTGATTTGGGGCTTGCGATTTGTGAACTCTGAAGCCAATTTTGCTACAGATCTCAAAAGACAAAACTTGTTTAGCCTAGGTTTGTGTTTGTGCTTCACTTGCTGTACCGGAGTACCTTTTCAACTACTAGTTACGAAGCCTGACTAATGGGGAGGAACATGCGAAAACTTGTTGTTGCTTCAGATTATTCAATGCTTGAATTAATTGGAGGGCACAGTAAGCTGACTGTGAATGGGCAGTGTGGTTTCACATTTACTACTAGCAGTGGTAGGAGTACTAGTACTAGTAACACTTCATTTTCCTTTGTTGGCATGCGCGTTCCGCATTAAACACACACACGCCCATCTCTCCATGTCTATTTATTTTTAGGGATGTTGGCATGCAAATCAGCATTAAAGACACACACACACACACATCCTCTGATATGCTACCTTTATATTCTACTCTACACATTGCAGACATGGCATCATCCACTGATACAGATATGCTGGAAGAGCATGTGCCCGTCAAGACAACTACTGTTCAAGTGAAGTGGTGTGGCAATGATTATGATGTGGTGGTACAATCTGATGCCGATGTTGGAGAGCTAAAGCGACGTGTCGAACACGATACGGAACTTCCTTTCAAGAGGCAAAGACATATAAACACTCAGACAAATGATGAATTGGCTGATAATTATCGTGTTTCTCTGTTGGACAGTCCACCCACGACGTTTCTCATTGGGTAATGTTTTTTTTCTCATTGTCCTTGTAAATGCACAAGGATTCAAGTGTCAGTCATGTACGCATTTTTTACATGTTTCTATGAAATATATGTTGAACTCCCACTTCTTTTTATCGGCTGAAGCATGATGCAATTTTTTTTTATCATATCTCCTTTGTTGTCAAATTCTGAGTTCGTAGCATGATATCATCTAAACACTAGATATTTCTCATGCAGATTCCTGTATATTCCTATTAGTTTAAAAATACAATGTTTCCTGTATATTCCTATTAGTTTAAAAATACAATCTCATACCTCACTACAAACATTTCGAATCCAGGTTGAACAAACCGGACCTTCCACTCTACTCGCGGTATTTTTCTTATGACAACACAAACCGCAGCTGCTCTGTCAAGGCCATTAAGCTAGGGAAGAAAAAAGACTTCCTTTCTGATTTTCATGAGGTGCCTACTGCCTTCTTCAGAGGAACCTACACTGTAGGGAGTTTCACCACTGATTGCCTCTTGAAGTGGTATGATGCTAAAGACAAACACAAAGTTCTTTCTTCGCTCCGACTGATGAGCACCTGGAGGCACCCAAATGTGGTGGTGTTGCAGAATATCTACAAGTTGCACCCAGATTATCGTCTTATAATATCCACCAGCTCTTTTGATGGTACCTTAAATGGATGGCTCAAGCATGGTGAAAAGAACAAGATTGAAGAGAACAGGATTTTAAATATGGATGGAAAATTCACCCCTGTTTTCAGCAGAATCACACTGTAAGTATTTTCAGCAGAATCACACCTTCAATCTTATAATAGGATCTGGGTTGGTGACGGTCCATTCACTTCGATCGTTACTATGTTTTGAATTACTAACAATTGGCGTATTATTATCTAAAACATATATACTGCTATATATAGTGGGTATTTATGTCTTAAATTACTAAGAATCGTTACCGTAACTATTATATATATATGGGCTGGATATATTCTACAACCATTCTTTAGACATACTCTACAACTAGAAACCCACCGAACCAGCATATGCCATCATCCATCTCACCTCATCCATATGCGGAGCGGAACCTGCATGGCGCAAAGGGAGGCAACAATAGCGATGTGAGGCACACAGTTTAGTGGCGTGACACAGTTTTCAAACTGCTATTAGGCCGTAACGAATTTGAAAAAACATTCTACATGAAAATTGCGCCTAATCGATTTATTCCCAACGTTATATCATTTATGTCATTCCCACAAACCATTACATCTATATACAACTGGTTGTTGTACAACCAGCCCTTTGTTTCTGTTTAACAAGAAATTTTCAAACCATATTTTGGAATTATGCAAGTGAATACCATTAGAAAGATATTGATTAGGCGCAACTTTTTCATGCAGCATATTTTTCAAAATTTAAGGTTCAAGAGCAGTTCTAAAAATTGTGCAATTCATATCAAATGACATGGAGCGCATTTTTATCAAAATGTTCAAACCACTTATCGAAATGATGCAAACAAAATACCGTTGGAAAGATATTTACTAGATGTAACTTTTCTTTTTGTATGGAACACTTCATTCAAATTCCTCGCGATTTAAGAGAAGTTTAAAAAATGGTTAGATTCGAGTGTTATTTTTGGGTGAACCCCCAATGAACATGTGAACTGTCCCTATGAATAACTAGATTGCCGAAAGTTAACTAACTTCTCACATAGTATAAGGCCAACTTCAGCACGAACAACGTGAATTGCCGAACAAAAAATATTTTTCCCAACATTTTTGTGAACTTCCCGAACGAATGAACAGAACTTCCCGATTCATAAGTACTCCTTGTGTGAGGAAGTGAACTTCTCGACAAACGACAAGCTTCCCACAAGCTGAGAAATTAACTTCTCATCTGTATCACTAATTTTTGCAACTCTTTGACGAATGTTTTTATTTCCAAATGTGTGGAATGTCGCTAATGATATGACGACAGGGTTGAGAACTAACTGTCCACGTGTCAACTGCCGCGGGATGGGGGTGGAGCCTTGGAGGTGAACTAGCAAATTGGCTTGGCAAAAAATGAACCATCACGAGGCAACTAGCAGACCTCCTGCAACAAAATATGTGAACTTCTCGCAAAGCAGAAACTACACAAAAATAAACAGGGATAGAAAATCAAACATCGACAATCTGCGGAGCATTCTCATTGTAGATGGTGGGTGTTGCAACATGTGGTAGGAGAGTGATCCTGCTCCACACTCCGCCCTGCTAGCTGTGGCCATGGACATCAGTTAGGGGACGTCATCGTGTGTGGAGCGAATTTAAAAGTTGTGCATGGGCGTCCGTGTGCTTGATGATCACCAGCCTGCCGAGGAGAGCAGAGGAGGGGGACTCGCCTAATGGACCTTTCTGACCATACCAAGGTGGAAGACCTCTAGCCGAAGCAGTGCCGTAGTCGAACATCCTTGGCTGCCTTTGACCAAGGAGAAGGTGGCGGCGCGGGGTGGCTGGTCGAGGCTAGGTGTGGCGGCGGCGCGGTTCCTATGTGGCTGCACGGGAAGGTGGATTGGATTGGAGGGTAGATAGGGCTGATGCAAAACTATGGCGATGAGGTGCGATGGGGAGGGGAGGGTGTGGCGGCGCGGTGGCCTTGGGGTGATAGGGGCACAATGCTGGGAAGATGGGTCTAGTGCGGCGTTTTTTCTTTTAGTTCAGGGCGGTGGGGTTTGCTCCTGCAGTATTTGTTACTTTTGAGTGGGTTTGGCTGATCTAGGAGGGTTGGTTCTAGAATATTTCATCTACAATTCTCAAGGGGTGGTTGTAGAATGGACCACGTTACACATGTATATAATCACCTTTTATTATGCTTTAAATCACTGGTAATTATTGTGATCACTATCCAACCTATGTAATAGACATATATATCACAATCTTATGATTAATTGATCCTATATTTTGGAAATATATTCTCTTTTGCCCAAAATTTGGGATTATTCTTTTTGAGAAAAAAAGAAGTACCAACAACACAACCATTTAGACAATGCATGCAAGAACGAAAAAATTTCGGAGTAACGCACCGGCGATTTGCTAGTTTGTACTAATATTTTATTTCCACTGCACAATAACTAATATAATGTTTTTACTTCCACTGCACACTAACTGAGATACTGTTTCATAGAGATCTACTTGATATCTTGGACAAGATGATTAGACGTAAGATGTGTCCGAAAGACCTTACAGTTGACAACCTATATCTGAAGACTGTGAATGGTCAACCTCAACTTAAAGTATTCTTCGATGATGGTAATTTCTTTTTTGCACTCTCCTAAGATAGTGCGTCTCTAAAATCTATACAAACACTATAATTTTATTCTACAAATAAAAAAATATTGGGTTATGTTGTGCAAAATTTTGTTTTGTGGAGGTTATTTATAAGCATATTTTAATTTAGATATAATGTTGCATATTTGCTTACACGAAAATGTGTATATGTTCGTAGGACCATCTGAATCAGATAGGATTTTCTTTTGGAAAAAGAAGACATTTTTAAGTTCCGGAAATATAGGAAAATTGATCTTGCATGTAGATGGTGAATACAAGTATGTGCACCCAAAATTTTAAAACTTCAACATTAACATATTTGACCTTTATGTTTTTTATAGGTTGCATACAAAATTATCCGCTAAGAGTGTTTCTTAATATCAACTTGTTATTTTCTAATTTAATTTATCGCTCCTGGCCACATCTATCTGATTCACCAACTCCACTAATTCACAGTTGAGGATCTCAGGGATAAGACTCAAAAGTATATGGAAAAACTATATGTGAAACTATGTGCGGAGATAAAGAAAATTATGACAGCCGACGTTTTGATACAAATGCACACAGGGACCAGGGTGTACTGTGATTTCATTGAGAAACATGGTCCTGACTTCATTGGCAAAAATTTGGCAAAAGTTGCCAAGTTTTATCCCATTGAGTGGGATGATGAAGACAAGAGCAAGTATCTCATTGACATATTCTCATCAACTCGAGATTGTAATGCGGCTCTTAATGCTTGTGGAATAAGATGGCCAAGAAATGAGTCTGAAGATGACACGTGTCAGGAGCTGAAAACACTAAAAGAAATGATGGAAAGAGCGAACATAGATAACAACAAAAGGAAGGCGGCGCTGAAACTTCAAGGAGCCGAGGGTAGAGCTACGGCCAACAAGATTAGGGAATACATATGGAACTGTGATATTGACTATCCAAATGATCTTGTCAGGCTCGTGAGGAACTTATGGAAGCATTTCTCCACGTACCCTCACTACATTAAGGTAACTAATTCTCCATCTAGCTTGCATGCCAAACAAGGTGTTAATATTGATTAACCATTTGGTTAACTGCAGACGCACCTTGTGGGTAGCCAAAGTGCTGTTTTGCACAAGTTCGAGCAGTGGTGCCCTGATGTCTGGACGTTGATCTACAACACCGTGGGCCAACCATTTATGTTGCCTTTCCTGTTTAGATTTAAACTCCTTTCTCTCGTCATGCATGTTTTTATTTTTCATTGTGCTGCTACGACATGCTTACATGGTCTTGTGTTGGGTGCTACTTAGCTCATACCACACCATGTGGTTTCTGAAAGGCGTATGTGGCCAGAGTAGAGCTGGTCTGTTGGGTCAAACATTGGCTTCCTACAGTCTCCCCATAGGTCCATGGCCAGTTGGTGTTCACAGCATAAATTGGTAATTTTTAGTCTTGTGTAGTCTGGCCATATATAGGTCCATGGCCATACCATGCAATGCAGAAAATGGAAACTGGTTTGTAGGAGTACTTTGTAGCATGGTGAATAAATTGTTGCTGCATGAATATATCTCAAATCATTAGCAGGGACAAAGAGTTCAGTGCCTCCATGTCAAATGTCCTGACCTAGTACATTCTCAATAAATGCTCCTGGCATTTGAAGCAGTGGTGGTATGTCCAGAGAGTAGAATCAGGCGGACAACTAGGCATCATGCTGTGACTTGTGAGCAGGGCACCTTTTGGTCAAGTGAGCTAGTTGTGACTGCTGCTGTAAGCTCTGCCCAGCTAACTAGCTAGTAGTAGGAGATTATGATGCACTTGACATGGCTCGGGTCTAGCCTTTGCAAAGTCCAGTGAGACCACAACCTTTTGTTTAACCCAATCCGGGGTGTCCTTTGTTCCAAAATTTTAAATAAATCAATCAATCAATCATAAAGCTTGTTTGATCTGTATATGGTTATAAATACTCTAGATGAATTTCTCGGGGGATCTGCTTTACATGCATTGGTTTGACATATTTTGCAGGAAGCAAGAAGACTGGTGGTGGTGGAGGCAGCCAAGGAGATTGCAAGCAAGGAGGCTGAAGCAACGTTTTTGGGAATTCAGTAGCATGCATGGAAGTGACGAGAGCAATGGGTATTTTTTTTGGAAAAAAATTATATGAGACCGGTCTCATATAAACCAGGTGAGACTCGTCCTGATGGATGACATGTGACATTCACAAATCACAAAGCATCTAATCTCTCCCCCCTGATTTCAGGTGGGGATGGGTAGATGCTTTGTGATTTGCAAATGCCACGTGTCATCCATTAAGATGGATCTCACCTGCTAAACCGTGAGACCTGGTCTCATAGAATTTTTTTCCTTTTTTTTTTTGACGGTGCAAAACACTGGTTGGTAAACTGCGCGTAAGAAACCAAACGAAAGATTTGGCGGTGCAAAACACCTGATCTTTTTTGTAAGATGAAAAACTGCGCTGGAAGTGTAATTTTTTGGATAGGAGCGCTGCAAGTGTAATTTTCTGGATGGGCGCGCTGCAAGTGTAATTTTTTGGATAAGAGCGCTGGAAGTGTGCGTGCGTATGAGACCAAAATAGAAGATTTGGCTGAATACCGCGCCAGCCTAGCTGGAAGTGTTTGAGACCAAACGGATGATTTGGCAGCCGGATTCTGTAAACAAATGCTACGAGTAGGAACCAAAAACATGGATTTGGTCTTGCTTTATTCTGTTTTTGTACTGGTGTATTGTGAGGTTAATTTGGCTGTCAGCAACCTTCCCCGGCCGGAAGAAACAGGGGGATCCCAACCAAAATTTCCGAAAAATCGACGAAAACTCCAACCATAAACACCATGAGAGAAGAGGAACGATAAGAAGATCCAAACCTAGTAGGGAATTAGAAGGATGGATGACATGAGAAGGCCGATCGAGGATCTCATCCATCGTTCTCGGCTGTCTCATCTCGTCGGCTGCGTCCACCTCGATGGATCGGCCGTCTCATCGATCTCCTCGGCTGCGTCCACCATGACCTCGATCGATCGCCCGCGCGGCACAACCATCGTCCGTCCCCCCTTCCGATTCCGATCGATGGCGCCATCACCCATCATCAGGGTGCTTCTCCCCCCTCGTGAGATGCGGCGGCCGCTGTTTGTGGCCGCTGATGATGTATTGCCCACGGCCACGGCCACGCGTTAGGAGAGGAGGACGCGTGCAGGCTCGCTGGGATGTGGCGTACACATCGACCGCATCTACTAGTACTTCGCACGGCACGGTTGCTATAGCTTGCCCGTGTTGTTTTCTGGGTTGTTGGCTAACTAAAAGATCTAGTAATTTTTTTATATACTGCTAAAAAGCCTCATTTATGTTCTAGGACTCTTTTCTTTTTTTTTTCCTTTTGACGAAAATAAAAAGATCTCTAGCATTCCTCTAGAACCAGAGGAACAAGATCTCTCTGACGCCAGATATCTTGGAGTAGAACCGCACGCAACGGAGAGGAAGAAGCCGCTTGGTCGTGCATGCAGAGATCTCCTTGTGGAGATGTAGCAACTCCGCTGACCTGGTTGCGCCACACCCGATGACCACAACATGACCCTAACAATCTTCATGCAAACCAGATGATTTTTATTTAAACCGGTCCACGTTTTCGACATATTTCATTAAACAAAAGCAACCGGACCCTAACCTAGTATAAATCTTGCATGTTCTTCAAGTTCATGTTGTTCCCCGCGTCCATGTTCCGCGGCCCGCGGCCGTGAGCCTCGGGAAGTGAAGCTGCAGTCGCCGGCGAAGAAGAGTAAGAAATGGAACACGAACTGGCCCACATATGGGACGGGAGACACCGTCGTCTCCCATGTCCTACTATTCCTCGTCGGAGTCTGCGGGCTAGGTGTCGCTAGCGCAGGTGAGGTTCGACGTGGAAGGGTTTGCCTCGTGGTTGTAGCGGCGCCAATGGAGCAGCTGCCGAGGTTCCCGTCCGCAACCGCCAGTGTCGCCTCCGCGTCCGACGCCACCAGGCGAGCGTTGCGTGCAGCCTCCCAGAGCGTTCGCTGCACCTCGATGAAGTTCGGGTTCTCCCCGGCCATGGCCATCATAGCCTTCTCGCTCACGAACTCACCGTAGATGTACCCCTCCATGAACCGGTGATGCGGGAGGAGGACGAGGTTGTAGCGCTGCTCCTCCTGCACCTTACAAAACATCGACACTAGCAGCGGCGCCGACTGCTTCTCCGCCATGACGACGTCAAAGTGCGTCTCCGCCTGTTCCATGGTGACTCTGTCATCCGCCCATGCAGGGGTGTCGCCATGACAGTGTCAAAGTGTTGCGCGTGCAGGGGCATCGCCTCTTTGTCAGAGTATTCCTCCATTGTTGGGTCATTATCGGTCACCTCGGCGAGCTCGCTGGCAAGCCTGCCTATATCCTCCGCGCACGACGACTCTATCATCCGCCCGCAATGCTGGCCACCTCGTACTACTGCTCCGTCGAGAGGTTGTTCCACATTGCTCTAGAGTTCGCGGTGATGGAGAAGGTGGTGCACGATGGAGAGGTGGTGCACTGAGCAGGATTGGAAGCGGACTGCAGATGGTGACGAGCGAGGCCACATTTAAATAGCGAGTGTTAGTCAGGTAAAGTGGCGGACTGTGTCGGCACGGATGCCAGAGTGGGTTTCTTGACCGCCGCACCTGTTTAATTTCAGCAAGCGAGCGGACGGGCAGCCGGTTTGAATGCAGTAGATAGTTGTTCTGTCCCTTCCAGTCACGTCGCTTCGGCATTGAACATTGCAGAAATCAGGACGCGGCGCAGGCGGCGCTCTCGACCGATGCACTACGTCAATGCCAGGTCCAGTGAGAGGTTGCGCCTGCTCTGGGCCGGCATGAATGCGGTGCCGGTGCTCCGGACCGACCTGAATGTGCCGCAGCCGCTTCACGCAGGGGTGGTCGCGGGTGCGGTAAATATTTATGGTTAGGTCCGGGATGGCAGGCACATGCGTGGCAGCGGTTCGAACTCCCAGAGTCCCTCGATTTGTGTCTGGGTTTATGTGATTTCAGTCATCCAGATTGGTTCGTAGACCGGGGGGTACCATGTTTGATGGCAAACTATGTCCAGAACTACATTCAAATGGATGAAGGCGTTTTGAGGTCTGCATTGGGGATACCTTGACTAATCTTTTGCAAAAATAGAAAGAAAGAATAAAAGCATAATCTTCAGAGAGAGAATCTTGGCAGCTTGGTCGATCGGACGATGATTGGCACTACTGCTTGGCCTCTTTAGGGCGATCGCCTCGGAGATGGATTCGGCTTGTGGAATTTGCAGTGTGAGGCGGTTCTCGTCGACAGCCCGTGTGGCAACAAGCCAACAACTATGAGGATGGGTAAGGTCGGGATCACAAGATTGTACTAGTCAGCTCGTCCGTGGATTTGTCGTGATCTCTTTGATGTGCGACGGATGGTCTCGCTTGGCAACCGCTCACAACACCTGGCTAAACCTTTGTGGCTCGCCTTTTGGACTCGGAGTTGCGACACATGCGGCCAGAACTCGTGTGCTTGTCGTGGTGAGTGTTGCCTGGAGAAAAGTGACAACACGGACATTTTACACACAAACCCGTCGTGTGGATCAACATGGGCAGCCTCATCGGCCAAAGGTGCCCTATATGAACGTGTTGCTGCCGTTTTCGTCCGGTTTGTCACAATTAAGTGAATAATTTACTTATTTTTGCAAGGCTAAAGGGATTTCATTGCTCAACTTGCTCAACTTGCTCAACTTGGAGGGAGATGCTCCATACAGAGTTGTGGTACATTTAGTAGGCCCCAAGCTGATCCAGAGAGCCGTAGGGGCTTCAACACGACCAAAAGTAGCTAATCTATGACTTATAGCATTTTGGTTCCTATTAATATGAGCAATTGAGCTATCCCTCTCATCAAGAAGCTTCCTCACTTCATTCACCAGCATTGCATTCATTGATCTGTCCGTGGACTGTGACTGAATGAAATCCACGGCGACTTTGCAATCCAGCTCAACATCGATTGGAAGAGTAGACCATTGCAGTGCAAAATTGAGCCCCTCCAGGCATGCCACTAGCTCAGCTTGCAATGGACTCACACAGTGCAAGAGATTTCTGCACGGTGAGAAGACTATCCCGACGGTACTGTCACGGAGGATCATCCCCACACTGGCCTTGCCTGCCTCCTTGATGTAGGCACCATCTACATTGAGCTTCATCTGGCCATGTACAACCAGTCCATCTAGCACCCAGGGTAGCATCAGACTTCTCATGCAATATCTCTAGTGGGCGTCCATCTACATCAATTGGTGTCTTTGCTTTTAACTGAACAACTTCACGAATTCCCAGTTCACAATATCATATGCTTTTGACAGGTCCAACTTGTATGCACAAAAACTACTTACAGGGTCCTTCTCCGGCTTAATGCCGTGGATACATTCAAAAGGAACGTAAGCATTATCAGTAATTAACCTTCCAGGTACAAAGGCACTTTGCTCTGGTGCCACAATATCATCCAGTAAGGGTCTTAGACAGTTTACTAGGCATTTTGAGATTATCTTGTAGAACACATTACATAAGCTGATATGACGAAACTTAGTGAGTCTAGTGGGGTTAGGCACCTTCGAAATAAGCACAATGGGTGTGGATTAATTCACTTTGGCATAATACCTGACTCAAAAAAAATTTTGCATGACAGCCCCAATAACCTCCTACTTCAATTATGCCCAAGTGCTGCTGAAAAAACCTCGCAGGGAAGCCTTCCGGTCCTAGCGCCTTTAAGGACCTGATCTGAAAGAGTGCATTGCTAATCTCCTTACGAGTGAAAAGAGCAGATGAGTTATCATTCATATCTGGCAGTGGCGGAGCTAGCCGTAATCCACTTGAGGGTGAAACGTAAATCATCAGTATTTTGGGGTGCCAAATATTTTAAAAATTCTAATCTAAGTCTCCCCTAAAAAAAATTCTTCAGAAATTGATCTAAGGCTTGGGGGGGGGGGGGGGGCAGCGCCCCCTGGCCCCAACATAGCTCCGCCGCTGATATCCGAACTTATTTTTTTTCTTGGAATAGGTGCATGATCTCCTCTAGATAGATATTTGGATCGGGCGTGAACATATTCTCAAAGTACTCTTTTGCCATGTTCATCATAACACTCTGATCCTGCTGCCATGCCCCATTGATATCTGTTAGGCCTTTGATTCTATTTTTCCTAGCACGCCAAACAACCTTGCGATGGAACTTTTTTTTTTGCATTTTTGTCCCTCTCCTTTAACCAATCAATGCGAGACGGTTGGAGCCACATCATTTCCTTCTTGTAGAGCAGTTCATTCATGGCGTCCATCTTTTTTCGCAATTCCGCGCGACCAGTCCACATGGCTTCATTAAAATTTTAGTGAGTTTTTGGCATATGCTCATAGTTTCACATGGCTTCATTAAAATCTCCAACAAGCATCCATGGCAAGGTTACTCTGGCTGTGCAAGCGCCGCATTGCGTCCCACACTTGGTGTATTTTCCGTGCGTGGTTCGCCATAAACAAAGGTGATATGCCAGGGAGGCTCACTAGCCGAAACAGGGACATACACATCAATCCATAATTTACTTCTTTTATATCTGATAATAATAATAAAAAACTTTCTTAATTCTTCATACGTTTATTAATCTTTTTCCATGCATTCTTACGTAATTGGGCGTCTATTTTGTTCCGTTTTTCCCGTTCAGGAGGAAGCGTTCTTACGTATCGGTATGATGCAGGGGTCGACCCGATCTTCTCCATCACGCGATCTCCTTCTTCCTCTCTACCAGGAGCACGGTGCGCTACCGCAGCAGACCCGATCTCCTTCCTCTTCTTGTTAGGTTGATCTCTCCATCGAGTGGGCCCAACGGCCCATCGGGCCCTGATCTATTCGCTCCCTGATCGGGGGCGCCCAACCCTCTTATGGTTGGTGGGCCCCTGTGACCTGCGATATATAGAGAGGTGGGGGCCGGGGCACACAGTATGAGGTTCACCGCGCCGCCAGACTCCCCACCGATATCCCTTCCGATCTAGGGCAATCGCAGTGCTCACGGGAAGCACCACTGCCACCTCTCCATCTCGATCTCTCTACGATCACCGGCCTCTACATCACCATGGCCGGCTCTGGATCGAGCCCTTCCGCACCCAAGGAAGGTAGGTTACCGGAAAGATCTAGCCTACCACGATCCAAGTGGGTCCATCAATGGTATCAGGCCATCTTGGTTAGATGTTTTTCGGTAAAAAGATAAAACAGAGAAAGAAAAAGAAATCTCTCTCCCCAAAAGGACCCTAGAACAGGGCAAAGACCACCGGAGAGGGCCTCAGGCCTCGCCGGCAAAGAGTGCCGCCGTAAGGCCGCGCTGACCCTCTCGATCTCGACGCGCATCGGCAAGCCGAGGCGTCGGACGAAGGTACCACCCCTCACGGGGCAAAGGAAAAGCTCAAAGTTGGCACCGCAGCCACGCCGTTCGACGGCGGCGCGCTTCCGCTAAGGGAAACGCGCCACCGCCGAAGGGGAGGCAACGGCGCCGTCGGAGTATATCTCTCTCTCCCTCGGTTGGAGTGGAGATGGAGAAGACAGAAACGGGAAGGGGAAAGAGGACCGGGTGGCCGCGGCGGCATGAACTCGCCATCGCTGGCGCGCCGTCGGCCGAAACCCCCCTGCGGGGAAGGAAGAGAGGCGCGGCTCCCCGTCGCCGGCGGCAGGACCGGCCGGTGGCCGACGCGAACGGCACAGGGAGAGCGGGCGCAGTCGGGCCTCATCCTTTCTGCCATAGTAGGTGGAGACAAGGAAAGGGGAACTGAAAGGAGGCGCTGGCGCGGCGCGGTGGCTCTAGCCCCCGTCGGCGGCGGCCAGGCTGGATCGCCGGTGGTCGAGCCTTGTTTCCTCCGCCGTCGGGAGAGACTGAGCAAGAAGAGAAACAGATTGAGTAGAGAGTGGGGGCGCTAGGGTTGGACTGGGATCAGACTCTCTATTTTGTTCCAGCGAAATCAGCGGACAGCCGTCGATCGTGATGGACGGTCCAGATGAAAACCCTAGTCTCCCACTGGCCTTTTGGGCCGAAAGTGACCGCGGACCAGGCCGAAAGACAGAGCGGCTGGGCCGGCTAGTGCGGCGCGGCGAGTCGAGTAGGCTCGCGGGGCAACAGCTGGTTGAGGCTTTTTCCTTTTAATGTTTTCTGTCCGGAGTTTTGGATACATTGTAATATTGTATGGTTTTCCAACGAAATTTTTGCTTAGAAAATATAGAAAAGTAGAAAAGTCTCTGGAAATATAAAAAGGAAATTTCCAGAAAAAGAATTGTTCATGAATTTTTTATTAAATAAGTTCATGAATTTTTTCATTTGATCAAAGAAATTTTTTGCAAAGAATAAAAAGTTCATGATTTTATTAATGTTTTTTCCGCTGCGTACAGAATTAATATTGCTCTTTTTCTTGAAAATAAAAGTTTAGAGAGATTTATTAAAAGAGCATGTTAAAGTTATAATTAGAATAAATATGTTTATGTTATTCTTATGACCAACGTTGTTAATAACATGACCATATTTTATTATTGAAATTAAAGGTGCATTTATTTCTAATATTTTGCCCAACGGTAATATAGATTTAATTGCATAGATAATTATATGTTTAATTTGACCAACGTTAGATTAATGCATATGATTGTTATATTGATGTCACTTAAATTGTGATTTCAGGAGGCTTTCACTTGATGAGTTGCCTAAAAGAAGTTCCGACACTCAGAGGTGACAACCACACTGAGTGGAGGAAGAAAGTTGAACTAGCATTTGTTTGTGCTGATCTGGACTGTGTTCTGGAAGAACCACAGCCGGCCAGACCTACAGAGCCAGTAAGAGAGACTACTGAGGATGATGATGCATGGGCTAAAAGGGAAGGGGATTATGCTCCTTTGGAGATGTCCTACATCATAGCCAACCAAAAGTGGGTCAATGCAAATAAAAAATGCATGGCCTTTATAAAGAATACAATTGAGAGCACCATTGTCGGCTCCATTGCAGAGTGCGCTTCAGCTGCGGAGTTGCTGACAAAGATAAAGAGCCAGTTCACTGGCTCTTCAAAGATATATGCCACCCAGGTGTTAAAACAACTTGTAACGGAACAATACACAGGTGGTGGAATAAGAGAACACATCTTGAGAATGAGCAATATGGCAGCAAAGTTAAAGCCTATGGATGAGGATCTGGAGATCAAACCAAAACTCCTGGTCCACCTTGTCATGGCTTCACTGCCAAAGGAATTTAAAACTTTTGTTGTGAATTATAATATGTCACCTGGAACATGGGACATAGAAAAGACAATTGCTATGTGTGTCCAAGAAGAGGACATACTAAAAGCTTCACATGGTGGAACACTCAACTATGTGAAGGATCATAAGAAAAAGAACTACAATCAAAACAACAAAAGTTCTCCTTCAAAGCCACAAGGAAAAGCTCCCTATCAGCATCAGCGTCAGCAATAGTCTTTCCCAGTGGACAAAGACACTTGTCTCCACTGTAAGCAGACCGGGCATTACAAGAAAGACTGCCCTGTTTGGCTGAAGTCCTTAATGGCAAAGCAAGGTAACAACATTGTTTCCTTATTAAATGAATCCTTGTACACACAGTTTTCGAAATCTACTTGGTGGATTGACTCAGGGGCAACTGTTCATGTTGCAAATTGTTTACAGGGATTCCATTCGACCCGGACTACGCTAAGAAGAGAAGGAGGCATTGAGGTAGCCAATGGAATAAAAGCAGAAGTTGAAGCTGTTGGCGACATCTCCTTGGAGTTAGCTGATGGATTCAAGCTTCTACTTAGAGATGTTCTTTATGTCCCTTCATGTAATAGAAACTTAATTAGCGTTTCATGTTTGGACAAAGAAAATTATGAGTGTTATTTTGGACATGGCAAGTGTGCCATCTGGTATAATAATGCTTATGTTGGTAATGCTTTACTACATGATGAGCTTTATCTGTTATCACTTCGTGAAAAAGTGCATTCTGTATGCAATGTGAATGAACATGTTTCCACGTCGAATAAAGAACAAAAGAAAAGAAAGAGAACATTCGACTCATCGAAATTATGGCACTGTCGCTTGGGCCACATTTCGAAGGGGAGAATAGAAAGATTAGTCAAAAGTGAAATTCTTCCACAGTTAGAATTCTCAGACTTAGAACAATGTGTAGATTGCATTAAAGGAAAGTATATAAAACAAATCAAAAAGGGTGCAATCCATAGCTCAAGCACACTAGAAATCATCCACACCGACATTTGTGGACCATTTCCGGTGAAAAGTGTGGATGGATATGACTCGTTCATAACATTCACAGATGATTACTCTCGCTATGGTTATATTTATCCAATCAAAGAAAGATCTAAAGCGTTGGATAAATTTAAAATATTCAAAGCTGAAGTTGAAAATCAGCATGATAAAAGAATAAAGATAGTAAGGTCCGATGTGGGGGAGAGTACTACGGTCGGCACACTCCATATGGCCAAGTCCCTGGACCTTTTGCAAAGTTCTTATAGGAGACTGGCATAGTCGCCCAGTATTCAATGCCGGGTGAATCTCAGAAAAATGGGGTAGCTGAAAGGCGCAACCGTACACTTATGGATATGGTGCGCAACATGATGAGTTATTCCAACTTGCCATTGGGATTATGGATGGAGGCGCTTAAAACCGCCATTCACATTCTCAATAGAGTACCAAGCAAGTCGGTGCCCAAAACACCGTACGAGCTATGAACAGGAAGGGTGCCCTCCCTACATCACTTCAGGGTGTGGGGGTGTCCTGCTGAGGCCAAAATGTTTAATCCAAACATTGCAAAGTTAGATCCCAAAACAGTAAGTTGCCACTTCATTGGCTATCCAGACAGATCAAAAGGTTTCCGTTTCTACTGCCCAGACAGATATACAAAGTTTGTAGAAACGAGACATGCAGTCTTCTTTGATGACGAAATGATGAGGGGGAGCTTGGTAGCTCGGAAAATTGATCTTGAGGAGAAGAGGGTGCATGCACCTAATCCAATGATTCAGGAGCCATTTTTCTCACTACCAGTTGCAACTCCACCCATGACAACCTTGGGGGTAGACCCGGAACCTGTCCGTCAGGAGCCGACTGAACCCGTTGTTGAGCATGAAAGGGAGGCGCAACATCAAATTTTAGAAGAAGTGCCAGAAGTTGAGGCACAGGACGTGCCAGAAACCGAGGCCCTTAGAAGGTCTACAAGACCAAGAAAGTCAGCTATTTCAACTGACTTTAAAGTTTATAACACAGAAATGGTTCATATCGAAAAAGATCCCACCTCATATGAAGAAGCCATGAGAAGCCCTCATTCATCGATGTGGATGAAGGCAATGGAAGACGAGATGAAATCGATGAGTTCCAAAGATGTTTGGGACTTAGAGGAAATTCCTAAAGGAGCCAAAACAGTAGGCTGTAAATGGGTCTACAAAATTAAGTATGACTCTAAAGGGAATATAGAAAAGTATAAAGCACGACTCGTGGCAAAAGGATTTACACAAAGAGAAGGGATAGATTACAATGAGACATTTTCTCCAGTCTCATGTAAGGATTCCTTCAGAATCATAATGGCATTAGTTGCTCATTTTGATTTAGAATTACATCAAATGGATGTTAAGACGGCATTTCTGAATGGTGATTTAAAAGAAAAGGTCTACATGAAACAACCCAAGGGTTTTATCATGGAAGGCAAGGAAAATATGGGATGCCGCCTGAAGAAATCCATTTATGGATTAAGACAAGCCTCTCGGCAGTGGTATCTAAAGTTTAATCAAACGATTAAAAGTTTTGGATTTAAAGAAAATATTGAGGATAATTGCATTTATGCAAAGTTTAAAAATGGGAAATATATTTTCCTAATCTTGTATGTGGATGATATCCTGCTTGCTAGTAGTGATGTTAGTCTACTACAAGAAACAAAGAAATACTTATCCTCAAATTTTGACATAACAGACCTTGGTGAAGCATCATATGTTTTGGGCATAGAAATTCACCGAGATAGGAACAATGGAGTCTTAGGACTATCGCAGAAAACATATTTAGAAAAGGTTCTTAAAAAGTATAATATGCATGCGAGTAAAGCCACACCTGCTCCTATAGTCAAGGGCGATAGTTTTGGGAAATTCCAATGTCCCAAGAACCAGTACAAGATCGATCAAATGAAAGCAGTACCATATGCTTTGGCAGTTGGCAGCTTACAGTATGCAGAAGTGTGCACTCGTCCTGACTTAGCTTTGGGTACTCGGTAGATATCAAGAGAATCCAGGCATGGAGCACTGGAAGATGGTAAAGAAAGCATTGCGTTATGCGCAAGGCACGAAGGACTACATGCTAATATACATGAGAAGTGATTCCCTAGAGATAAAAGGGTATTCAGACGCAGATTTTGCGGGGGACAGAGATGATAGAAAATCCACGTCAGGATACGTCTTCACTCTCGCTGGGGGAGCTATTTCGTGGAAAAGCTCCAAACAGTCAATAGTTGCATCATCCACGATGTATGCAGAATTCATAGCATGCTTCGAAGCCACGGGGCAGGCGATATGGCTAAAGAAATTTGTACCTGACTTGAAAGTGGTGGATTGCATTCACAAACCACTAAAGATGTACTGCGACAACCAACCCGCAATATTTTACGCTCACAACAACAAGTTGAGTAATGCTGCCAAAACAATAGAGATAAGGTATTATGTTGTGAAAGATAAAATCCAGGATCAAACTATAAGTCTCGAGCATATAAGGACAACGGATATGCTTGCGGATCCGCTAACGAAAGGCTTACCACCCAATGTGTTCAAGGAACACTTAGCCGGCATGGGTTTAAGGGAAAGCCTTATGATTCCCGGATAGGCCCAAAAGTAACAGAATTTGCTTCTGATCATAACGTATGTTGTAGCTGTATGATTCTAACGGCAATTAAGCTGTGACGATGAAACATGCTCTATGTACCAATATGTGATGAAACAAATAAACTAGAAAGTATAAGGTTAAAAGTAAAAGTTGAGATCAAGGGGGAGAATGTTAGGTTGATCTCTCCACCGAGTGGGCCCAACGGCCCATCGGGCCCTGATCTATTCGCGCCCTGATCGGGGGCGCCCAACCCTCTTATGGTTGGTGGGCCCCTGTGACCTGCGATATATAGAGAGGTGGGGGCCGGGGCACACGGTATGAGGTTCACCGCGCCGCCAGACTCCCCACCGATATCCCTTCCGATCTAGGGCAATCGCAGTGCTCACGGGAAGCACCACTGCCACCTCTCCATCTCGATCTCTCTACGATCACCAGCCTCTACATCATCATGGCCGGCTCTGGATCGAGCTCTTCCGCACCCAAGGAAGGTAGGTTACCGGAAAGATCTAGCCTACCACGATCCAAGTGGTTCTATCACTTCTTTGATCCAACCCGATCTCCTTCTTCTTCTTTGATCCAAATCTTATGCTTTTGATCAAATCCATCCTGCGCCCGTAATTGTCTCCAACACAAACTACACATCTACTTCTTGTGCCCATGGGGTGTTCGGCAGGGACTTCTTTGGCCATTCCACAAGTCGTTGTATGCACATATAAATACACACCCTACTCCTGTTGGGGAATGTAGCAGAAATTCAAAATTTTCCTACGTGTCACCAAGATCTATCTATGGAGAGACTAGCAACAAGGGGGAGGAGAGTGCATCTACATACCCTTGTAGATCGCTATGCGGAAGCGTTCAAGAGAACGGGGTTGAAGGAGTCGTACTCGTCGTGATCCAAGTCACCGGAGATCCTGTTGGAAATATGCCCTAGAGGCAATAATAAATTGATTATTATTATATTTCCTTGTTCATGATAATCGTTTATTATCCATGCTAGAATTGTATTGATAGGAAACTCAGATACATGTGTGGATACATAGACAACACCATGTCCCTAGTAAGCCTCTAGTTGACTAGCTCGTTGATCAATAGATGGTTACGGTTTCCTGACCATGGACATTGGATGTCGTTGATAACGGGATCACATCATTAGGAGAATGATGTGATGGACAAGACCCAATCCTAAGCATAGCACTAGATCATGTAGTTCGTATGCTAAAGCTTTTCTAATGTCAAGTATCATTTCCATAGACCATGAGATTGTGCAACTCCCGGATACCGTAGGAGTGCTTTGGGTGTGCCAAACGTCACAACGTAACTAGGTGGCTATAAAGGTACACTACAGGTATCTCCGAAAGTGTATGTTGGGTTGGCACGAATCGAGACTGGGATTTGTCACTCCGTGTGACGGAGAGGTATCTTTGGGCCCACTCGGTAGGACATCATCATAATGTGCACAATGTGATCAAGGAGTTGATCGCGGGATGATGTGTTACGGAACGAGTAAAGAGACTTGCCGGTAACGAGATTGAACAAGGTATCGGGATACCGACGATCGAATCTCGGGCAAGTATCGTACCGATAGACAAAGGGAATTGTATATGGGATTGATTAAGTCCTTGACATCGTGGTTCATCCGATGAGATCATCATGGAGAATGTGGGAGCCAACATGGGTATCCAGATCCCGCTGTTGGTTATTGACCGAAGAACATCTTGGTCATGTCTGCATGTCTCCCGGACCCGTAGGGTCTACACACTTAAGGTTCGATGACGCTAGGGTTATAAAGGAAGTTTGTATGTGGTTACCGAATGTTGTTCGGAGTCCCGAACGTCACGAGGAGTTCCGGAATGGTCCGGAGGTAAAGATTTATATATGGGAAGTCCTGTTTTGGTCACCGGAAAGGTTTAGGGGTTTATCGGTAACGTACCGGGACCACCGGGAGGGTCCCGGGGGTCCACCAAGTGGGGCCCCCAGCCCGGGAGGGCTGCATGGGCCAAGTGTGGGAGGGGACCAGCCCCAGGTGGGCTCGTGCACCCCCCACCAAGGCCCAAGGCGCAGGGAAGAGGGAAAGGGGGCAAACCCTAGGGCAGATGGGTCCTAAGGCCCACCCTGGTGCGCCTCCCCCTCTCTCCCCCCTTGGCCGCCCCCTAGATGGGATCTAGGGCTGGCCGCCACCCCTAGGGGTGGAAACCTAGGTGGGGGCGCAGCCCCTCCCCTCCCCCTATATATACTTGAGGTTTTGGGCTGCTAGACACGCGATTAGATCTCTCTCGTTGGTGCAGCCCTCCCTCTCTTCCTCCTCTCCCGTGGTGCTTGGCGAAGCCCTGCAGGATTGCCACGCTCCTCCACCACCACCACGCCGTTATGCTGCTACTGGATGGAGTCTTCCTCAACCTCTCCCTCTCTCCTTGCTGGATCAAGGCATGGGAGACGTCACCGGGCTGTACGTGTGTTGAATGCGGAGGTGCCGTCCGTTCGGCACTAGGATCTCCGGTGATTTGGATCACGACGAGTACGACTCCTTCAACCCCGTTCTCTTGAACGCTTCCGCTTAGCGATCTACAAGGGTATGTAGTTGCACTCTCCTTCCCCTCGTTGCTGGTCTCTCCATAGATAGATCTTGGTGACACGTAGGAAAATTTTGAATTTCTGCTACGTTCCCCTTCAGTGGTATCAGAGCCAGGTTTATTGCGTAGATTCTATGCACGAGTAGAACACAAAGTAGTTGTGGGCGTTGATTTTGTTCAATATGCTTATCGTTACTAGTCCAATCTTGATTCGGTAGCATTGTGGGATGAAGCGGCCTGGACCAACCTTACACGTACGCTTACGTGAGACCGGTTCCACCGACTAACATGCACTAGTTGCATAAGGTGGCTGGCGGGTGTCTGTCTCTCCCACTTTAGTCGGATCGGATTCGATGAAAAGGGTCCTTATGAAGGGTAAATAGCAATTGGCATATCACGTTGTGGTCTTTGCGTAGGTAAGAAACGTTCTTGCTAGAAACCCATAGCAGCCACGTAAAACATGCAAACAACAATTAGAGGACGTCTAACTTGTTTTTGCAGGGTATGCTATGTGATGTGATATGGCCAAAGGATGTGATGAATAAAATATGTGATGTATGAGATGATCATGTTCTTGTAATAGGAATCACGACTTGCATGTCGATGAGTATGACAACCGGCAGGAGCCATAGGAGTTGTCTTAATTTATTTATGACCTGCGTGTCAACATAAACGTCATGTAATTACTTTACTTTATTGCTAACCGTTAGCTGTAGTAGTAGAAGTAATTGTTGGCGAGCAACTTCATGGAGACACGATGATGGAGATCATGGTGTCATGCCGGTGACGATGATGATCATGGAGCCCCAAGATGGAGATCAAAGGAGCTATATGATATTGGCCATATCATGTCACTATTATTTGATTGCATGTGATGTTTATCATGTTTTTGCATCTTGTTTACTTAGAACGACGGTAGTGAATAAGATGATCCCTCATAATAATTTCAAGAAAGTGTTCCCCCTAACTGTGCACCATTGCGACAGTTTGTTGTTTCGAAGCACCACGTGATGATCGGGTGTGATAGATTCCAATGTTCACATACAACGGGTGTAAGACAGATTTACACACGCGAAACACTTAGGTTGACTTGACGAGCCTAGCATGTGTACAGACATGGCCTCGGAACACAGAAGACCGAAAGGTCGAGCATGAGTTGTATAGAAGATACGATCAACATGAAGATGTTCACCGATGTTGACTAGTCCATCTCACGTGATGATCGGACACGGCCTAGTTGACTCGGATCATGTAATGACTTAGATGACTAGAGGGATGTCTATCTAAGTGGGAGTTCATAAGATGAACTTAATTATCCTGAACATAGTCAAAAGGTCTTCGCAAATTATGTCATAGCTCGCGCTTTAGTTCTACTGTTTAGATATGTTCCTAGAGAAAATTTAGTTGAAAGTTGATAGTAGCAATTATGCGGACTAGGTCCGTAAACTGAGGATTGTCCTCATTGCTTCATAGAAGACTTATGTCCTTAATGCACCGCTCAGTGTGCTGAACCTCGAACGTAGTCTGTAGATGTTGCGAACATCTGACAAACACATTTTGATAACTACGTGATAGTTCAGTTAAACGGTTTAGAGTTGAGGCACCGAAGATGTTTTGAAACGTCGCGAAACATATGAGATGTTTTGAGGGCTGAAATTGGGATTTCAGGCTCGTGCCCACGTCAAGAGGTATAAGACCTCCGACGATTTTCTTAGCCTACAAACTAAGGGAGAAAAGCTCAATTGTTGAGCTTGTGCTCAGATTGTCTGAGTACAACAATCATTTGAATCGAGTGGGAGTTGATCTTGTAGATGAGATAATGATATTTTCTCCGAAGTCATTACCACCAAGCTGCTAGAGCTTCGTGATGAACTATAATATATCAGGGATAGATATGATGATCCTTGAGATATTCGCGATGTTTGACACCACAAAAGTAGAAATCAAGAAGGAGCATCAATTGTTGATGGTTGGTGAAACCACTAGTTTCAAGAAGGGCAAGGGCAAGAAGGGATACTTCATGAACGGCAAATCAGCTACTGCTCTAGTGAAGAAACCCAAGGTTGAACCCAAACCCGAGACTAAGTGCTTCTGTAATAAGGGGAACAGCCACTGGAGCAGAATTACCCTAGATACTTGGTAGATTAGAAGGCTGGCAAGGTCGATAGAAGTATATTGGATATACATTGTGTTGATGTGTACTTTACTAGTACTCCTAGTAGCACCAAGGTATTAGATACCGGTTCGGTTGCTAAGTGTTAGTAACTCGAAATAAAAGATACGAAACAAACGGAGACTAGCTAAAAGGTGAGATGACGATATGTGTTGGAAGTATTTCCAAGGTTGATCAAATATCGTACGCTCCCTCTACCATCGAGATTGGTATTAAAACCTAAATAATTGATATTTGGTGTTTGCGTTGAGCATAGACATGATTGGATTACGTCTATCGCAATACAGTTATTCATTTAAGGAGAATAATGGTTACTCTGTTTATTTGAATAATACCTTCAATGGTCTTACGCCTAAAATGAATGGTTTATTTAATCTCGATCGTAGTGATACACATGTTCATGCCAAAAGATAGTAATGATAGTACCACCCACTTGTGGCACTGCCGCTTAAGTCATATCAGTATAAAACGCATGAAGAGACTCCATGTTGATGGATCTTTGGACTCACTCGTTTTTGAAAAGTTTGAGACATGCGAACCATGTCTATTGGTATATATGCATGAAGAAACTCCATGCAAATGGACCGTTTGGACTCACTTGATTTTTGAATCACTTGAGACATGCAAATCATACCACATGGGCAAGATGACTGAAAGCCTCGTTTTCAGTAAAATGGAACTAGAAAGCAACTTGTTGGAAGTAATACATTTTGATGTGTGCAGTCCAATGAGTGCTGAGGTGTGTAGTGGATATTGTTATGTTCTTACTTCACAGATGATTTGAGTAGATGTTGAGTATATTTACTTGATGAATCACGAGTCTGAATTATTGAAAGGTTCAAGTAATTTCAGGGTGAAGATCGTCGTGACAGGAGGATAAAATATCTATGATATGATCGTAGAGATGAATATCTGAATTACGAGTTTGGCACAGAATTAAGACATTGTGGAAATTGTTTCACAACTAATACAGCCTGGAACACCATAGTGTGATGGTGTGTCCGAACATCATAACTGCACCCTATTGGATATGATGCATACCATGATGTCTCCTATTGAATTACCACAATAGTTTATGGGTTAGGCATTAGAGACAACCACATTCACTTTAAATAGGGCACCACGTAATTCCGATGAGATGACACCATATGAACTATGGTTTAGAGAAACCTGAGCTGTCATTTCTTAAAAGTTTGGGGCTGCGATGCTTATGTGAAAAAGTTTCAGGCTGATAAGCTCGAACCCAAAGCGGATAAATGCATCTTCATAGGACACCCAAAAACAGTTGGGTATACCTCCTGTCTCAGATCCGAAAGCAATAAGGGATTGTTTCTAGAATCAGGTCCTTTCTCGAGGAAAAGTTTCTCTCGAAAGAATTGAGTGGGAGGATGGTGGAGACTTGATAAGGTTGTTGAATCGTTTCTTCAACTTGTCTGTGGCAGGGCACAGGAAGTTGTTCCTGTGGCACCTACACCAATTGAAGTGGAAGCATATGATATGGATCATGAGACTTCGGATCAAGTCACTCCCAAACCTCGTGGGATGACAAGGGTCCGTACTACTTCAGAGTGGTACGTAATCCTGTCTTGGAAGTCATGTTGCTAGACAACAATGAACCTACAAGCTATGGAGAAGCAATGGTGGGCCCGGATTCCGATAAATGGCTCGAGGCCATAAAATCCGAGAGAGGATCCATGTATGAAAACAAAGTGTAGACTTTGGCAGAACGGCTCGATGGTCGTACAATGATGGTAAATGTCACCATTAAGAAAGCTTGACTTGTCATTAAGATGTTTTTCGACAAGTTCAAGGAGTTGACTACGGTGAGATTTTCTCACTCGTAGCGATGCTAAGAGTCTGTTGGAATTATATTAGCAGTCACTGCATTATTTATGAAATCTTGCAGATAGGATTTCAAAACATTGTTTCCTCGACGATTTTCTTGAGGAAAGGTTGTATGTGATACAACCGGATGGTTTTGTCAATCCTGAAAGATGCTAATAAGTATGCAAAGCTCCAGCAATCCTTCTAAGGACTGGAGTAAGCATCTCGGAGTTGGAATGTATGCTTTGATGAGATGATCAAAGATCTTGGGTGTATACAAAGTTTATGAGAAACTTGTATTTCCAAAGAAGTGAGTGGGAGCACTATAGAATTTCTGATGGGTATATGTTGTTGACATATTGTTGATCAGAAATGACGTAGAATTTCTGGAAAGTATATAGGGTTATTTGGAAAGTGTTTTCAATGGAAAGCCTGGATTAAGCTACTTGAACATTGAGCATCCAGATCTATAAGGATAGATCAAAACGCTTAATGGTACTTTCAAATGAGCACATACCTTGACATGATCTTGAAGGTGTTCGAGATGGATCTGTCAAAGAAGGAGTTCTTGCCTAAGTTGTAAGGTATGTAGTTAAGACTTAAAGCTCGACCACGGCAGAATAGAGAGAAAGGACGAAGGTCGTCCCCTATGCTTGTGACATAGGCTCTACAGTATGCTATGCTGTGTACCGCACCTGAAACGTGCCTTGCCATGAGTCAGTCAAGGGGTACAAGAGTGATCCAAGAATGGATCACAGGACAACGGTCAAAGTTATCCTTAGTAACTAGTGGACTAAGGAATTTTCTCGATTATGGAGGTGGTAAAAGAGTTTGTCGTAAGGGTTACGCCGATGCAAACTTTGACACTAATCCAGATTATTCTGAGTAGTAAACTGGATTCGTATAGTAGAACAGTTATTTGGAATAGCTCCAATTGTAGCGTAATAGTTGCATCTATAATATGACATAGAAATTTGCGACGTACATACGGATCTGAATGTTTCAGATCCGTTGACTATAACCTCTCTCACAAGCATAACATGATCAAACCCAGAACTCTTTGGGGGTTAGTCACATGGGGATGTGACCTTGAGTGTTAATCACATATCGATGTGAACTGGATTATTGACTCTAGTGCAAGTGGGAGACTGTTGGAAATATGCCCTAGAGGCAATAATAAATTGATTATTATTATATTTCCTTGTTCATGATAATCGTTTATTATCCATTCTAGAATTGTATTGATAGGAAACTCAGATACATGTGTGGATACATAGACAACACCATGTCCCTAGTAAGCCTCTAGTTGACTAGCTCGTTGATCAATAGATGGTTACGGTTTCCTGACCATGGACATTGGATGTCGTTGATAACGGGATCACATCATTAGGAGAATGATGTGATGGACAAGACCCAATCCTAAGCATAGCACTAGATCATGTAGTTCGTATGCTAAAGCTTTTCTAATGTCAAGTATCATTTCCTTAGACCATGAGATTGTGCAACTCCCGGATACCGTAGGAGTGCTTTGGGTGTGCCAAACATCACAACGTAACTGGGTGGCTATAAAGGTACACTACAGGTATCTCCGAAAGTGTCTGTTGGGTTGGCACGAATCGAGACTGGGATTTGTCACTCCGTGTGACGGAGAGGTATCTCTGGGCCCACTCGGTAGGACTGTTGGGGAACGTAGTAATTTCAAAAATTTCCTACGCACAAGCAAGATCATGGTGATGCATAGCAACGAGAGGGGAGAGTGTTGTCTACGTACCTTCGTAGACTGTTCGCGGAAGCGTTATATCAACGCGGTTGATGTAGTCGTACGTCTTCATGTCCGACCGATCCAAGTACCGAAAGCACGGCACCTTCGAGTTCTGCACACGTTCGGCTCGGTGACGTCCTCGCCTTCTCGATCCAGCAAGAGGGGCGAAGTAGTAGATGAGTTCCGGCAGCACGACGGCGTGGTGATGGTGTTGGTGAAGAACAATCTTCGTAGGGCTTCGCCTAAGCACTACGAAAACTATGACGGAGGATAAACTAGAGGAGACGGGGTTGCCAGCACACGGCTTGGTGTTTCTTGATGTGTCTTTTGTGCTAGCCCTGCCCCTCTATTTATATGTTGAGCCCTGGGGTCGAAACTTGGAGTAAAAGCCTCCACAAAGTCGGTTTCACCCAAAAGGCAAGAGTCCTTCTCGGACTCCAGGGCTAGGCGCCAGGGTTCCCGGCGTCTGGACCCAGACGCCAGGGTTCCCTGTGTCTGGACCCAGACGCCAGGGACCCTGGCGTCTGGCCCCTGGACTCCGCAAAACTTCCTTTTGCGCTTTCCAAAAACCTTGTGGGCTTTCCCCTTTGGCCCAAATAAAGTGTTCTCGTACCCAAATATTTCGGGAAACATCCGGAACCCCTTCCGGTGATTTCCGGAACCCTTCCGGTGACCAAACACTATTATCACATATATCAAACTTTATCTCTGGACCATTCCGGAGTTCCTCGTCATGTCCGTGATCTCATCCCGGACTCCGAACAACATTCGATCACCAACATACATAACTCACATAGTACTATATCGTCAACGAACGTTAAGCGTGCGGACCCTACGGGTTCGAGAACAATGTAGACATGACCGAGACACCTCTCTGGTCAATAACCAATAGCGAGACCTGGATGCCCATATTGGCTCCTACATATTCTACGAAGATCTTTATCGGTCAGACCGCATAACAACATACGTTGTTCCCTTTGTCATCGGTATGTTACTTGCCCGAGATTCGATCGTCGGTATCCAATACCTAGTTCAATCTTGTTACCGGCAAGTCTCTTTACTCGTTCCGTAATACATCATCTCACAACTAACATATTAGTTGTAATGCTTGCAAGGCTTATGTGATGTGCATTACCGAGAGGGCCCAGAGATACCTCTCCAACAATCGAAGTGAAATATCCTAATCTCTAAATATGCCAACCCAACATCTACCTTTGGAGACACCTGTAGAGCTCCTTTATAATCACCCAGTTACGTTGTGACGTTTGGTAGCACACAAAGTGTTCCTCCGGCAAACGGGAGTTGCATAATCTCATAGTCATAGGAACATGTATAAGTCATGAAGAAAGCAATAGCAACATACTAAACGATCGAGTGCTAAGCTAACGGAATGGGTCAAGTCAATCATATCATTCTCCTAATGATGTGATCCCGTTAATCAAATAACAACTCTTTGTCTATGGTTAGGAAACATAACCATCTTTGATTAACGAGCTAGTCAAGTAGAGGCATACTAGTGACACTCTGTTTGTCTATGTATTCACACATGTATTATGTTTCCGGTTAATACAATTCTAGCATGAATAATAAACATTTATCATGAAATAAGGAAATAAATAATAACTTTATTATTGCCTCTAGGGCATATTTCCTTCAGTCTCCCACTTGCACTAGAGTCAATAATCTAGTTCACATCGCCATGTGATCTAACATCAAGAGTTCACATCTTTATGTGATTGGTTCACATTTCCATGTGACTAACACCCAAAGGGTTTACTAGATTCAATAATCTAGTTCACATCGCTATGTGATTTACACCCAAAGAGTGATAATGTTTTGCTTGCGAGAGAAATTTAGTCAACGGGCCTGCCAAATTCAGATCCGTATGTATTTTGCAAAATTCTATGTCTACAATGCTCTGCACGGAGCTACTCTAGCTAATTGCTCCCACTTTCAATATGTATCCAGATTGAGACTTAGAATCATCTGGATCAGTGTCAAAAACTTGCATCGACGTAACCCTTTACGATGAACCTTTTTGTCACGTCCATAATCGAGAAACATATCCTTAATTCACTAAGGATAATTCTGACCGCTGTCCAGTGATCTACTCCTAGATCACTATTGTACTCCCTTGCCAAATCAGTGCAGGGTATAAAATAGATCTGGTACACAGCATGACATACTTTATAGAACCTATGGCCAAGGCATAGGGAATGACTTTCATTCTCTTTCTATCTTCTGCCGTGGTCGGGCTTTGAGTCTTACTCAACTTCACACCTTGTAATACAAGCAAGAACTCTTTCTTTGACTGCTCCATTTTGAACTACTTCGAAATCTTGTCAAGGTATGTACTCATTGAAAAAACTTATCAAGCGTTTTGATCTATCTTTATAGATCTTGAAGCTCAATATGTAAGCAGCTTCACCGAAGTCTTTCTTTGAAAAAAACTCCTTTCAAACACTCCTTTATGCTTTACAGAATAATTCTACATTATTTCCGATCAACAATATGTCATACACATATACTTATCAGAAATGCTGTAGTGCTCCCACTCACTTTCTTGTAAATACAGGCTTCACCGCAAGTCTGTATAAAACTATATGCTTTGATCAACTCATTAAAGCGTATATTCCAACTCCGAGATGCTTGTACCAGTCCATAGATGGATTGCTGGAGCTTGCATATTTTGTTAACACCTTTAGGATCGACAAAACCTTCTAGTTGCATCGTATACAAATCTTCTTTAATAAATCCATTAAGGAATGCATTTTTGTTTATCCATTTGCTAGATTTCATAAAATGTGGCAATTGCTAACATGATTCGAACAGACTTAAGCATAGATATGAGTGAGAAACTCTCATCGTAGTCAACACCATGAACTTGTCGAAAACCTTTTGCGACAATTCTAGCTTTGTAGATAGTAACACTACTATCAGCATCCGTCTTCCTCTTGAAGATCCATTTATTTTCTATGGCTTGCCGATCATCGGGCAAATCCATCAAAGTCCATACTTTGTTCTCATAGATGGATCATATCTCAGATTTCATGGCCTCAAACCATTTTGCAGAATCTGGGCTCATCATCGCTTCCTCATAGTTCACAAGTTTGTCATGGTCTAGTAAGATGACTTCCAGAACAGGATTACCGTACCACTCTGGTGCGGATCTCACTCTGGTTTACCTACGAGATTCAGTAGTAACTTGATCTGAAGTTACATGATCATCATCATTAGCTTCCTCACTAATTGGTGTAGTAGTCACAAGAACAGATTTCTGTGATGAACTACTTTCCAATAAGGGAGAAGGTACAATTACCTTATCAAGTTTTCTACTTTCCTCCCACTCACTTCTTTCGAGAGAAACCCCTTCTCCAGAAAGTTTCCGAATTTAGCAACAAAACTCTTGCCTTCGGATCTGTGATAGAAGGTGTATCCAATAGTTTCCTTTGGATATCCTATGAAGACACATTTCTCCGATTTGGGTTCGAGCTTATCAGGTTGAAGCTTTTTCACATAAGCATCGCAACCCAAAACTTCCAGAAACGACAATTTTGGTTTCTTGCCAAACCACAGTTCATAAGGCGTCGTGTCAACGGATTTTGATGGTGCCCTTTTAACGTGAATGCAGCTGTCTTTAATGCATAACCCCAAAACAATAGTGGTAGATCGGTAAGAGACATCATAGATCGCACCATATCTAATAAGGTACGGTTATGACGTTCGGACACACCATTACATTGTGGTGTTCCAGGTGGCATGAGTAGTGAAACTATTTCACATTGTTTTTAACTGAAGGCCAAACTCGTAACTCAAATACTCTTCTCTACGATCAGATCGTAGAAACTTTATTTTCTTGTTACGATGATTTTTCACTTCACTATGAAATTCTTTGAACTTTTCAAATGTTTCAGACTTATGTTTCATCAAGTAGATATACTCATATCTGCTCAAATCATCTGTGAAGATCAGAAAATGATGATACCTGCCGCGAGCCTCAATATTCATCGGACCACATACATCAGTATGTATGATTTCCAACAAGTCTGTTGCTCGCTCCATTGTTTCGAAGAACAGAGTCTTAGTCATCTTGCCCATGAGGCATGGTTCGCAAGCATCAACTGATTCATAATCAAGTGATTCCAAAAGCCCATCAGCATGGAGTTTCTTCATGCGCTTTACACCAATATGACCTAAACGGCAGTGCTACAAATAAGTTGCACTATCATTATTAACTTTGCATCTTTTGGTTTCAATATTATGATTATGTGTATCACTACGATCGAGATCCAATAAACTATTTTCATTGGGTGTGTAACCATATAAGGTTTTATTCATGTAAACAGAACAACAATTTATTCTCTTACTTAAATGAATAACCGTATTACAATAAACATGATCAAATCATATTCATGCTCAACGCAAACACCAAATAACACTTATTTAGGTTCAACACTAATCCTGAAATTATAGGGAGTGCGCGATGATGATCATATCAATCTTGGAACCACTTCCAACACACATCGTCACTTCACCCTTAACTAGTCTCTGTTTATTCTGCAACTCCCGTTTCGAGTTACTAATCTTAGCAACTGAACTAGTATCAAATACTGAGGGTTTGCTATAAACACTAGTAAAGTACACATCAATAACATGTATATCAAATATACTTATGTTCACTTTGCCATCCTTCTTATCTGCCAATCACTTGGGGTAGTTCCGCTTCCAGTGATCAGTCCCTTTGCAGTAGAAGCACTTAGTCTCAGGCTTAGGATCAGACTTGGGCTTCTTCACTTGAGCAGCAACTTGCTTGCTGTTCTTCTTGAAGTTCCCCTTCTTCCCTCTGCCCTTTTCTTGAAACTAGTGATCTTGTCAACCATCAACACTTGATGTTTTTCTTGATTTCTACCTTCGTTGATTTCAGCATCACGAAGAGCTTGGGAGTTGTTTCCGTTATCCCTTGCATATTATAGTTCATCACGAAGTTCTACTAACTTGGTGATGGTGACTAGAGAATTCTGTCAATCACTATCTTATCTGGAAGATTAACTCCCACTTGATTCAAGCGATTGTAGTACCCAGACAATCTGAGCACATGCTCACTAGTTGAGCGATTCTCCTCCATCTTTTAGCTATAGAACTTGTTGGAGACTTCATATCTCTCAACTCGGGTATTTGCTTGAAATATTAAATTCAACTCCTGGAACATCTCATATGGTCCATGACGTTCAAAACATCTTTGAAGCCCCGATTCTAAGCCGTTAAGCATGGTGCACTAAACTATCAAGTAGTCATCATATTGAGCTAGCCAAACGTTCATAACGTCTGCATCTGCTCCTGCAATAGGTCTGTCACCTAGCGGTGCATCAAGGACATAATTCTTCTGTGCAGCAATGAGGATAAACCTCAGATCACGGATCCAATCCGCATCATTGCTACTAACATCTTTCAACACAATTTTTCTCTAGGAACATATCAAAATAAACATATGAAAGCAACAACGCGAGCTATTGATCTACAACATAGATATGCTAATATTACCAGGACTAAGTTCATGATAAATTAAAGTTCAATTTAATCATATTACTTAAGAACTCCCACTTAGATAGACATCCCTCTAATCCTCTAAGTGATCATGTTATCCATATCAACTAAACCATGTCCGATCATCACGTGAGATGGAATAGTTTCAATGGTGAACATCACTATGTTGATCATATCTACTATATGATTCACGCTCGACCTTTCGGTCTCCGTGTTCCGAGGCCATATCTGTATATGCTTGGCTCGTCAAGTATAACCTGAGTATTCCGCGCGTGCAACTGTTTTGCACCCCTTGTATTTGAACGTAGAACCTATCACACCCGATAATCACGTGGTGTCTCAGCACGAAGAACTTTCGCAACGGTGCATACTCAGGGAGAACACTTCTTGATAATTTTAGTGAGAGATCATCTTATAATGCTACCGTCAATCAAAGCAAGATAAGATGCATAAAAGATAAACATCACATGCAATCAATATAAGTGATATGATATGGCCATCATCATCTTGTGCCTGTGATCTCCATCTCCGAAGCACCGTCATGATCACCATCGTCACTGGCGCGACACCTTGATCTCCATCATAGCATCGTTGTCGTCTCCCCAATTTTATGCTTCCACGACTATCGCTACCGCTTAGTGATAAAGTAAAGCATTACAACGCGATTGCATTGCATACAATAAAGCAACAACCATATGGCTCCTGCCAGTTGCCGATAACTCGGTTACAAAACATGATCATCACATACAATAAAATTTAGCATCATGTCTTGACCATATCACATCACAACATGCCCTGCAAAAACAAGTTAGACGTCCTCTACTTTGTTGTTGCAAGTTTTACGTGGATGCTACGGGCTTAAGTAAGAACCAATCTCACCTACGCATCAAAACCACAACGATAGTTTGTCAAGTTGGTGCTGTTTTAACCTTCGCAAGGACCGGGCGTAGCCACACTCGGTTCAACTAAAGTTGGAGAAACAGTCACCTGCAAGCCACCTATGTGCAAAGCACGTCGGGAGAACCGGTCTCGCGTAAGCGTACGCGTAATGTCGGTCCGGGCCGCTTCATCCAACAATACCGCCGAACCAAAGTATGACATGCTAGTAAGCAGTATGACTTATATCGCCCACAACTCACTTGTGTTCTACTCGTGCATATAACATCAACATATAAAACCTAGGCTCGGATGCCACTGTTGGGGAACGTAGTAATTTCACAAATTTCCTACGCACAAGCAAGATCATGGTGATGCATAGCAACGAGAGGGGAGAGTGTTGTCTACGTACCCTCATAGACCGTTCGCGGAAGCGTTATATTAACGCGGTTGATGTAGTCGTACGTCTTCACGTCCGACCGATCCAAGTACCGAAAGCACGGCACCTTCGAGTTCTGCACACGTTCGGCTTGGTGACGTCCTCGCCTTCTCGATCCAGCAAGAGGGGCGAAGTAGTAGATGAGTTCCGGCAGCACGACGGCGTGGTGACGGTGTTGGTGAAGAACAATCTTCGCAGGGCTTCGCCTAAGCACTACGAAAACTATGACGGAGGATAAACTAGAGGAGACGGGGTTGCCAGCACACGGCTTGGTGTTTCTTGATGTGTCTTTTGTGCTAGCCCTACCCCTCTATTTATATGTTGAGCCCTGGGGTCGAAACTTGGAGTAAAAGCCTCCACAAAGTCGGTTTCACCCAAAAGGCAAGAGTCCTTCTCGGACTCCAGGGCTAGGCGCCAGGGTTCCCGGCGTCTGGACCCAAACGCCAGGGTTCCCGGCGTCTGGACCCAGACGCCAGGGACCCTGGCGTCTGGCCCCTGGACTCTGCAAAACTTCCTTTTGCGCTTTCCAAAAACCTTGTGGCCTTTCCCCTTTGGCCCAAATAAAGTGTTCTCGTACCCAAACATTTCGGGAAACATCCGGAACCCCTTCCAGTGATTTCCGGAACCCTTCCAGTGACCAAACACTATTATCACATATATCAAACTTTATCTCCGGACCATTCCGGAGTTCCTCGTCATGTCCGTGATCTCATCCCGGACTCCGAACAACATTCGGTCACCAACATACATAACTCACATAGTACTATATCGTCAACGAACGTTAAGCATGCGGACCCTACGGGTTCGAGAACTATGTAGACATGATCGAGACACCTCTCTGGTCAATAACCAATAGCGAGACCTGGATGCCCATATTGGCTCCTACATATTCTACGAAGATCTTTATCGGTCAGACCGCATAACAACATACGTTGTTCCCTTTGTTATCGGTATGTTACTTGCATGAGATTCGATCGTCGGTATCCAATACCTAGTTCAATCTCGTTACCGGCAAGTCCCTTTACTCGTTCTGTAATACATCATCTCACAACTAACATATTAGTTGTAATGCTTGCAAGGCTTATGTGATGTGCATTACCGAGAGGGCCCAGAGATACCTCTCCGACAATCGGAGTGACAAATCCTAATCTCGAAATATGCCAACCCAACATCTACCTTTGGAGACACCTGTAGAGCTCCTTTATAATCACCCAGTTACGTTGTGACGTTTGGTAGCACACAAAGTGTTCCTCCGGCAAACGGGAGTTGCATAATCTCATAGTCATAGGAACATGTATAAGTCATGAAGAAAGCAATAGCAACATACTAAACGATCGAGTGCTAAGCTAACGGAATGGGTCAAGTCAATCATATCATTCTCCTAATGATGTGATCCCGTTAATCAAATAACAACTCTTTGTCTATGGTTAGGAAACATAACCATCTTTGATTAACGAGCTAGTCAAGTAGAGGCATACTAGTGACACTCTGTTTGTCTATGTATTCACACATGTATTATGTTTCTGGTTAATACAATTCTAGCATGAATAATAAACATTTATCATGTAATAAGGAAATAAATAATAACTTTATTATTGCCTCTAGGGCATATTTCCTTCAAGGACATCATCATAATGTGCACAATGTGATCAAGGAGTTGATCACAGGATGATGTGTTATGGAACGAGTAAAGAGACTTGCCGGTAACGAGATTGAACAAGGTATCGGGATACCGACGATCGAATCTCGGGCAAGTATCGTACCGATAGACAAATGGAATTGTATACGGGATTGATTAAGTCCTTGACATCGTGGTTCATCCGATGAGATCATCGTGGAGAATGTGGGAGCCAACATGGGTATCCAGATCCCGCTGTTGGTTGTTGACCAAAGAACGTCTCGGTCATGTCTGCATGTCTCCCGGACCCGTAGGGTCTACACACTTAAGGTTCGATGACGCTAGGGTTATAAAGGAAGTTTGTATGTGTTTACCTAATGTTGTTCGGAGTCCCGGATGAGATCCCGGACGTCGCGAGGAGTTCCGGAATGGTCCGGAGGTAAAGATTTATATATGGTAAGTCCTGTTTTGGTCACCGGAAAGGTTTAGGGGTTTATCGGTAACGTACCAGGACCACCGGGAGGGTCCCGGGGGTCCACCAAGTGGGGCCACCAGCCCCGGAGGGCTGCATGGGCCAAGTGTGGGAGGGGACCAGACCCAGGTGGGCTGGTGCGCCCCCCACCAAGGCCCAAGGCGCAGGGAAGAGGGGAAGGGGGCAAACCCTAGGGCAGATGGGCCCTAAGGCCCACCCTGGTGCGCCTCCCCCTCTCTCCCCCCTTGGCCGCCCCCCTAGATGGGATCTAGGGCTGGCCGCCACCCCTAGGGGTGGAAACCTAGGTGGGGGCGCAGCCCCTCCCCTCCCCCTATATATACTTGAGGTTTTGGGCTGCTAGACACGCGATTAGATCTCTCTCGTTGGTGCAGCCCTCCCTCTCTTCCTCCTCTCCCGTGGTGCTTGGCGAAGCCCTGCAGGATTGCCACGCTCCTCCACCACCACCACGCCATTGTGCTGCTGCTGGATGGAGTCTTCCTCAACCTCTCACTCTCTCCTTGCTGGATCAAGGCATGGGAGACGTCACCGGGCTGTACGTGTGTTGAACGCGGAGGTGCCGTCCGTTCGGCACTAGGATCTCCGGTGATTTGGATCACGACGAGTACGACTCCTTCAACCCCGTTCTCTTGAACGCTTCCGCTTAGCGATCTACAAGGGTATGTAGATGCACTCTCCTTCCCCTCGTTGCTGGTCTCTCCATAGATAGATCTTGGTGACACGTAGGAAAATTTTGAATTTCTGCTACGTTCCCCTTCATATCCTAGTGCCGAATGGACGGCACCTCCGTGTTCAACACACGTACAGCCCGAGGATGTCTCCCACGCCTTCATCCAGCAAGTAGAGAGGGAGATTTTGAGGAAGACTCCATCCAGCAGCAGCACAACGGCGTGGTGGTGGTGGAGGAGTGTGGCAATCCTGCAGGGCTTCGCCAAGCACCACGGGATATGAGGAGAAAAAGAGAGGGAGGGCTACACCAACGAGAGAGATCAAATTGCGTGTATTGGGCAGCCCCTAGGTCAAGTATATATAGGGGAAGGGGAGGGGGCTGCGCCCCCTCTAGGGTTCCCCACCCCTAGGGGGGGCGGCAGCCCTAGATGGGTTTTGGGTGGCGGCCAAGAGGGGGAGGAGAGGGAGGCGCAGGGAGCATGGGCCTTAGGGCCCATCTGCCCTTAGGGTTTGCCCCCTCTCCCCTTTCTAGGCGCATGGGCCATGGTGGGAGGCGCCCTAGCCCACCTAGGGGCTGGTGCCTTCTCACACTTGGCCCATGTATGCCTCTGGGGCCCATGGCCCCCCCGGTGGACCCCCGGACCCCTTCGGTGGTCCCGGTACATTACCGATAAACCCCAAAACTTTTCCGGTGACCAAAACAGGACTTCCCATATATAAATCTTTACCTCCGGACCATTCCGGAACTCCTCGTGACGTCCAAGATCTCATCCGGGACTCCGAACAACATTCGGTAACCACATACAAACTTCCTTTATAACTCTAGCGTCATCGAACCTTAAGTGTGTAGACCCTACGGGTTCGGGAACCATGCAGACATGACCGAGACGTTCTCCGGTCAATAACCAACAGCGGGATCTGGATACCCATGTTGGCTCCCACATGTTCCACGATGATCTCATCGGATGAACTACGATGTCAAGGACTTAATCAATCCTGTATACAATTCCCTTTGTCTATCGGTACGATACTTGCCCGAGATTCGATCGTCAGTATCCCGATACCTTGTTCAATCTCGTTACCGGCAAGTCTCTTTACTCGTTCCGTAACACATCATCCCGTGATCAACTCCTTGATCACATTGTGCACATTATGATTATGTCCTACCGAGTGGGCCCAGAGACACCTCTCCGTCACACGGATTGACAAATCCCAGTCTCAATTCGTGCCAACCCAACAGACACTTTAGGAGATACCCGTAGTGTACCTTTATAGCCACCCAGTTACGTTGTGACGTTTGGCACACCCAAAGCACTCCTACGGTATCCGGGAGTTGCACAATCTCATGGTCTAAGGAAATGATACTTGACATTAGAAAAGCTTTAGCATACGAACTACACGATCTAGTGCTATGCTTAGGATTGGGTCTTGTCCATCACATCATTCTCCTAATGATGTGATCCCATTATCAACGACATCCAATGTCCATGGTCAGGAAACCGTAACCATCTATTGATCAACGAGCTAGTCAACTAGAGGCTTACTAGGGACATGGTGTTGTCTATGTATCCACACATGTATCTGAGTTTCCTATCAATACAATTCTAGCATGGATAATAAACGATTATCATGAACAAGGAAATATAATAATAATCAATTTATTATTGCCTCTAGGGCATATTTCCAACAGTCTCCCACTTGCACTAGAGTCAATAATCTAGTTCACATCGATATGTGATTAACACTCAAGGTCACATCCCCATGTGACTAAAACCCAAAGAGTTTACTAGAGTCAATAATCTAGTTCACATTTACCATGTGATTAACACTCGATGAGTTCTGGGTTTGATCATGTTATGCTTGTGAGAGAGGTTATAGTCAACGGGTCTGAACCTTTCAGATCCGTGTGTGCTTTACAAATCTCTATGTCATCTCCTAGATGCAGCTACCACGCTCTATTTGGAGCTATTCCAAATAATTGTTCTACTATACGAATCCAGTTTACTACTCAGAATAATCTGGATTAGTGTCAAAGTTTGCATCGGCGTAACCCTTTACGACGAACTCTTTTACCACCTCCATAATCGAGAAAATTCCTTAGTCCACTAGTTACTAAGGATAACTTTGACTGTTGTCCTGTGATCCATTCTTGGATCACTCTTGTACCCCTTGACTGACTCATGGCAAGGCACACTTCAGGTGCGGTACACAGCATAGCATACTGTAGAGCCTATGTCTTAAGCATAGGGGACGACCTTCGTCCTTTCTCTCTATTCTGCCGTGGTCGAGCTTTAAGTCTTAACTTCATACCTTACAACTCAGGCAAGAACTCCTTCTTTGACTGATCCATCTTGAACACCTTCAAGATCATGTCAAGGAATGTGCTCATTTGAAAGTACCATTAAGCGTTTTGATCTATCCTTATAGATCTTGATGCTCAATGTTCAAATAGCTTAATCCAGGCTTTCCATTGAAAAAACACTTTCCAAATAACCCTATATGCTTTCCAGAAATTCTACGTCATTTCTGATCAACAATATGTCAACAACATATATTCATCAGAAATTCTATAGTGCTCCCATTCACTTCTTTGGAAATACAAGTTTCTCATAAACTTTGTATACACCAAAATCTTTGATCATCTCATCAAAGCATACATTCCAACTCCGAGATGCTTACTCCAGTCCTTAGAAGGATTGCTGGAGCTTTGCATACTTATTAGCATATTGCAGGATTGACAAAACCTTCCGGTTGTATCACATACAACCTTTCCTCAAAAAACGTCGAGGAAACAATGTTTTGACATCCTATCTGCAATATTTCATAAATGATCCAGTAATCGCTAATATAATTCCAACAGACTCTTAGCATCGCTACGAGTGAGAAAGTCTCATCGTAGTCAACTCCTTGAACTTGTCGGAAAACATCTTAATGACAAGTCAAGCTTTCTTAATGGTGATACTTACCATCATTGTCCGTCTTCCTTTTAAAATCCATCTGTACTCAACAGCCTTACGACCATCGAGCCGTTCTGCCAAAGTCTACACTTTGTTTTCATACATGGATCCTCTCTCGGATTTTTATGGCCTCGAGCCATTTATCAGAATCCAGGCCCACCATCGCTTCTCCATAGCTCGTAGGTTCATTGTTGTCTAGCAACATGACTTCTAAGACAGGATTATGTACCACTCTGAAGTAGTACACATCCTTGTCATCCTACGAGGTTTGATAGTGACTTGATCTGAAGTTTCATGATCACCATCATAAGCTTCCACTTCAATTGGTGTAGACGCCACAGGAACAACTCCATGTGCCCTGCCACACACTAGTTGAAGAGACGGTTCAATAACCTCATCAAGCCTCCACCATCCTCCCACTCAATTCTTTCGAGAGAAACTTTTCCTCGAGAAAGGACCTGATTCTAGAAACAATCCCTTATTGCTTTCGGATCTGAGACAGGAGGTATACCCAACTGTTTTTGGGTGTCCTATGAAGATGCATTTATCCGCTTTGGGTTCGAGCTTATCAGCCTGAAACTTTTTCACATAAGCGTCGCAGCCCCAAACTTTTTAAGAAATGACAGCTTAGGTTTCTCTAAACCATAGTTCATACGGTGTCATCTCATCGGAATTACGTGGTGCCCTATTTAAAGTGAATGTGGTTGTCTCTAATGCCTAACCCATAAATTATTGTGGTAATTCGATAAGAGACATCATGGTATGCATTATATCCAATAGGGTGCAGTTATGATGTTCGGACACACCATCACACTATGGTGTTCCAGGCTGTATCAGTTGTGAAACAATTTCCACAATGTCTTAATTCTGTACCAAACTCGTAATTCAGATATTCATCTCTATGATCATATCATAGATATTTTATCCTCTTGTCACGACGATCTTTCAACTTCACCCTGAAATTACTTGAACCTTTCAATAATTCAGACTCGTGATTCATCAAGTAAATATACTCAGCATCTACTCAAATCATTTGTGAAGTAAGAACATAACGATATCCACTACACGCCTCAGCACTCATTGGACTGCACACATCAAAATGTATTACTTCCAACAAGTTGCTTTCTAGTTCCATTTTACTGAAAACGAGGCTTTCAGTCATCTTGCCCATGTGGTATGATTTGCATGTCTCAAGTGATTCAAAACCAAGTGAGTCCAAACGATCTATTTGCATGGAGTTTCTTCATGCATATACACCAATAGACATGGTTCGCATGTCTCAAACTTTTCAAAAATGAGTGAGTCCAAAGATCCATCAACATGGAGCTTCTTCATGCGTTTTGTACCGATATGACTTACGTGGTAGTGCCACAAGTAGGTGGTACTATCATTACTTATCTTTTGGCATGAATATGTGTATCACTACGCTCAAGATTTCAATAAATCATTCATTTTAGGTGCAAGACCATTGAAGGTATTATTCAAATAAACAGAGTAACCATTATTCTCCTTAAATGAATAACCGTATTGCGATAGACATAATCCAATCATGTCTATGCTCAACGCAAACACCAATCTCGATGGTAGAGGGAGCGTACGATATTTGATCAACCTTGGAAATACTTCCAACACATATCGTCATCTCACCTTTAGCTAGTCTCCGTTTATTCCGTAGCTTTTATTTCGAGTTACTAACACTTAGCAACCGAACCGGTATCTAATGCCCTGGTGCTACTAGGAGTACTAGTAAAGTACACATCAACACAATGTATATCCAATATACTTCTATCGACCTTGCCAGCCTTCTAATCTACCAAGTATCTAGGGTAATTCTGCTCCAGTGACTGTTCCCCTTATTACAGAAGCACTTAGTCTCGGGTTTGGGTTCAACCTTGGGTCTCTTCACTAGAGCAGCAGCTGAATTGCCGTTTCATGAAGTATCCCTTCTTGCCCTTTCCCTTCTTGAAACTAGTGGTTTCACCAACCATCAATAATTGATGCTCCTTCTTGATTTCTACTTTGGTGTCAAACATCGCGAATATCTCAAGGATCATCATATATGTCCCTGATATATTATAGTTCATCATGAAGCTCTAGCAGCTTGGTGGTAACGACTTCGGAGAAACATCACTATCTTATCTGGAAGATCAACTCCCACTCGATTCAAATGATTGTTGTACTCAGACAATCTGAGCACAAGCTCAATAATTGAGCTTTTCTTCCTTAGTTTGCAGGCTAAGAAAATCGTCGGAGGTCTTATACCTCTTGACGTGGGCACGAGCCTGAAATTCCAATTTCAGCCCTCGAAACATCTCATATGTTTCGTGACGTTTCAAAACCGTCTTCGGTGCCTCAACTCTAAACCGTTTAACTGAACTATCATGTAGTTATCAAAACGTGTATGTCAAATGTTCGCAACATCCACAGACAACGTTCGAGGTTCAGCACACTGAGCGGTGCATTAAGGACATAAGCCTTCTAAGAAGCAACGAGGACAATCCTCAGTTTACGGACCTAGTCCGCATAATTGCTACTATCAAGTTTCAACTAATTTTTCTCTAGGAACATATCTAAACAGTAGAACTAAAGCGCGAGCTACGACATAATTTGCAAAATCCTTTTTGACTATGTTCAGGATAAACAAGTTCATCTTATGAACTCCCACTCAGATAGACATCCCTCTAGTCATCTAAGTGATTACATGATCCGAGTCAACTAGGCCGTGTCCGATCATCACGTGAGACGGACTAGTCAACATCGGTGAACATCTTCATGCTGATCGTATCTACCATACGACTCATGCTCGACCTTTCGGTCTTCTGTGTTCCGAGGCCATGTCTGTACACATGCTAGGCTCGTCAAGTCAACCTAAGTGTTTCACATGTGTAAATCTGTCTTACACCCGTTGTATGTGAACGTTAGAATCTATCACACCCGATCATCACGTGGTGCTTCAAAACAACGAACTGTCGCAATGGTGCACAGTTAGGGGGAACACTTTCTTGAAATTTTAATGAGGGATCATCTTATTTACTACTGTCGTTCTAAGCAAATAAGATGTATAAACATGATAATAATCACATGCAATCAAATAATAGTGACATGATATGGCCAATAACATATAGCTCCTTTGATCTCCATCTTGGGGCTCCATGATCATCTTGTCACCGGCATGACACCATGATCTCCATCATCATGATCTCCATCATCGTGTCTTCTTGAAGTTGTCTCGTCAACTATTACTTCTACTACTACAGCTAACGGTTAGCAATAAAGTAAAGTAATTACATGACGTTTATGTTGACACGCAGGTCATAAATAAATTAAGACAACTCCTATGGCTCCTGCCGGTTGTCATACTCATCGACATGCAAGTCGTGATTCCTATTACAAGAACATGATCATCTCATACATCACATATATCATCCATCACATCCTTTGGCCATATTACATCACATAGAATACCCTGCAAAAACAAGTTAGACGTTCTCTAATTGTTGTTTGCATGTTTTACGTGGCTGCTATGGGTTTCTAGCAAGAACGTTTCTTACCTACGCAAAGACCGCAACGTGATATGCCAATTGCTATTTACCCTTCATAAGGACCCTTTTCATCGAATCCGATCCGACTAAAGTGGGAGAGACAGACACCCGCCAGCCACCTTATGCAACTAGTGCATGTTTGTCGGTGGAACCGGTCTCACGTAAGCGTACGTGTAAGGTTGGTCCGGGCCGCTTCATCCCACAATGCCGCCGAATCAAGATTGGACTAGTAACGGTAAGCATATTGAACAAAATCAACGCCCACAACTACTTTGTGTTCTACTCATGCATAGTAACTACGCATAGACCTAGCTCATGATGCCACTGTTGGGGAACGTAGCAGAAATTCAAAATTTTCCTACGTGTCACCAAGATCTATCTATGGAGAGACTAGCAACGAGGGGAAGGAGAGTGCATCTACATACCCTTGTAGATCGCTATGCGGAAGCGTTCAAGAGAACGGGGTTGAAGGAGTCGTACTCGTCGTGATCCAAGTCACCGGAGATCCTAGTGCCGAACGGACGGCACCTCCGCGTTCAACACACGTACAGCCCGAGGATGTCTCCCACGCCTTGATCCAGCAAGGAGAGAGGGAGAGGTTGAGGAAGACTCCATCCAGCAGCAGCACAACAGCGTGGTGGTGGTGGAGGAGTGTGGCAATCCTGCAGGGCTTCGCCAAGCACCACGGGATATGAGGAGAAAAAGAGAGGGAGGGCTGCACCAACGAGAGAGATCAAATTGCGTGTATTGGGCAGCCCCTAGGTCAAGTATATATAGGGGAAGGGGAGGGGACTGCGCCCCCTCTAGGGTTCCCCACCCCTAGGGGGGCGGCAGCCCTAGATGGGTTTTGGGTGGCGGCCAAGAGGGGGAGGAGAGGGAGGCGCAAGGAGCATGGCCTTAGGGCCCATCTGCCCTTAGGGTTTGCCCCCTCTCCCCTTTCTAGGCGCATGGGCCATGGTGGGAGGGGCCCTAGCCCACCTAGGGGCTGGTGCCTTCTCACACTTGGCCCATGTATGCCTCTGGGGCCCATGCCCCCCCGGTGGACCCCCGGACCCCTCCGGTGGTCCCGGTACATTACCGATAAACCCCGAAACTTTTCCGGTGACCAAAACAGGACTTCCCATATATAAATCTTTACCTCCGAACCATTCCGGAACTCCTCGTGACGTCCGAGATCTCATCCGGGACTCCGAAAAACATTCGGTAACCACATACAAACTTCCTTTATAACCCTAGCGTCATCGAACCTTAAGTGTGTAGACCCTACGGGTTCGGGAACCATGCAGACATGACCGAGACGTTCTCCGGTCAATAACCAACAGCGGGATCTGGATACCCATGTTGGCTCCCACATGTTCCACGATGATCTCATTGGATGAACCACGATGTCAAGGACTTAATCAATCATGTATACAATTCCCTTTGTCTATCGGTACGATACTTGCCCGAGATTCGATCGTCAGTATCCCGATACCTTGTTCAATCTCGTTACCGGCAACTCTCTTTACTCGTTCCGTAACACATCATCCCGTGATCAACTCCTTGATCACATTGTGCACATTATGATGATGTCCTACCGAGTGGGCCCAGAGACACCTCTCCGTCACATGGAGTGACAAATCCCAATCTCGATTCGTGCCAACCCAACAGACACTTTCGGAGATAGCCGTAGTGTACCTTTATAGCCACCCAGTTACGTTGTGATGTTTGGCACACCCAAAGCACTCCTACGGTATCCGGGAGTTGCACAATCTCATGGTCTAAGGAAATGATACTTGACATTAGAAAAGCTTTAGCATACGAACTACACGATCTAGTGCTATGCTTAGGATTGGGTCTTGTCCATCACATCATTCTCCTAATGATGTGATCCCGTTATCAACGACATCGAATGTCCATGGTCAGGAAACCGTAACCATCTATTGATCAACTAGCTAGTCAACTAGAGGCTTACTAGGGACATGGTGTTGTCTATGTATCCACACATGTATCTGAGTTTCCTATCAATACAATTCTAGCATGGATAATAAACGATTATCATGAACAAGGAAATATAATAATAATCAATTTATTATTCCCTCTAGGGCATATTTCCAACAACTCCCTGGACCCAAGCCCCATCACAAATTGTGTCATTCCGTTCTTGCTCGACACTGTTGTCCTGCGTCTTGCCGTGTTTCGGTGCCGGTGATGGCAGTTGGCTGCCAATCGGGCTATGTCGATTCCTTCTTCTGTTTCGATTATCGTTCCTTCCTCCGATTCTGTCACGGCGGCGTGAGCAGTGGCGTCGCCAGAAGAAGGTTGTACAGGACCAGGCCAGAGAGCCTGCGACGCCAGGTCAAACACTTTTTGTCCCAATGCCTCCATCTCGCCGAGCCTCTCCTGGTAGGCCCTCGCGCTCCACCTTCCGGCATCTGTAGCTTCCTGAGACTAAGATACCACGATGAAGAAGGCGTCGCTGCAATCCTCGACCGCGTGAACCTTGTCCTTGCCGGATGTGTCAACGATCTTGGAACCGTCCAATCTTAGAGCATCTCCAGTCGTGCCCCCAACAGGCTCTCCCCAGGAGTTTTTGCCGCACCGGCGTCCAAAAATCGGCCCAATCGTGTCCCTAGTTGCCTGTTTTTTGCCGGCTTGGGCTGAAACTGGCGCCGGCGGACCCGAGCCGAACCCGGCGCGCTGGGGGGCGCCTGGGGGTGCCGGCACAAGCGAAAAGGGGCGTGGCGCCGCTCTGTCGGCGAGTCGAGAGCCTCTTCCCGCCCTCGCCCCCACTTCCCTCTCATTCTCTCCTTTCCTCCTGCCAATCTCCCTCCCGCTCGCCTCCCCGCGGTCGCCATGCCGCCGAAGAAGTACGTGATCCCCCGCGCCGCGACGACTGCGACCACCGCCGTCGCGCAGCCGAAGCAGAGGAAGCCGAGGGCGCCGCCGTCCAAGCCACCGGGCATGTCAAACACCGAATGGAGGGCGGAAGTTCAGCGACGAGAGGCTGTCACCGCCGAGCGGTGGAACAGGTCCATCGCCAAGAAGGCCCGGGACAACGCGGCGCGTGCGGCTGCGGCGGATCAAGCCGAGACCGAGGCGGCTCGCGCGGGGATGATGAATCCACCCGGCGGCCACACCCAGTACGCGGCCTGGAGTTAGCAAAGCGTCGGCTCTCCGGCCGGCTTCTCGTCATCGCCGCAACCATGGGGATGCACGCCGATGCCGGGCTACGCTGACAGGGACGCGCACGGTGGATTCAACCCCAATGTCACCTTCCTCCATGGACACCCGGCCCAGCGCACGCCCTCGCCGGCCGTCGTCGGCGTGCAGCACCCTCCATACAACTACTCGCTGCCGGCTTACACGGCCTCCCCGACGCTCCCTCTCCGCCGTGGCGCGCTGACCTTCTCACAAGCTTCAACGTTGCACCTCAGCGACACCGACGAGACCGACGCCGACATGGACGACATCATCGCGGCAGGCTCGGCCGCGGCCACCGCGTCCCCCGGCTTCGCTACCCATGACGACACGGTGGACCTCAGCGTCGGCATGGATGGCGAGCTCGAGTACGGCGAGGAGGAGAAGGAGGACGAGGAGGAGGAGGAGCCGGCGACTGTTTCGGCGAGGAGGCGCAAGCAGAAGAAGGGGGCGGCCAGGACTGGCGAGTCGCGCATCAAGTGGGCGTTCAAGGAGCAGGAATGTCTCGCCGAAGTGTGGAAAGTTGTTTGCCTCGACCCGACCACCGGTACGAACCAGAGCATCACACGTACTGGGAGCGCATCAAGGCCAAGTTCGACGAGCGTAAGCTCGTCGACCCCTACTTCAAAGGCGTCTACATGCAGCGCGGGGCGAAGGCAATGGCGAATCATTGGGGGCTCATCCAGGTGGCGTGCAACAAATGGCATGGGATCGTCGAGAAGATCGTGGCTCGCCCGGAGAGCGGCCCCAACATTGAGGATTAGGTATGGCACGCCGGTCTCCCGCTTTTCTTCGCCGTGTGCGCCTGCCAACTGTTTGTTCCTCGGCGCAGCTGATGCGCATGTTTGCCATGTATCGCCAGGGCAACAACGACCAAGAATTCAAGTACCTCCATGTCTACAAGCGGATCGAAAAATGCGAGAAGTGGGCGGAAGTCTAGCGCACCCTCGACAAGGCCAAGGAGACCTACAAGCCGGACGCGACGACGCCGGGCGCGTCAGAAGGGCGGTCGGACGGCACCAAAGGGGCCAAGAAGGGAAAACACGCCGACGCGGCTGCCGCGCGAGTGCAGGAGTCCATCGAGCATTGCCTCGCCGATGCACAGGCGCGGTGTTGGGGAACGTAGTAATGTCAAAAAAATTCCTATGCACACGCAAGATCATGGTGATGCATAGCAACGAGAGGGGAGAGTATGATCTACGTACCCTTGTAGATCGACAACGGAAGCGTTGACACAACGTAGAGGAAGTAGTCGTACGTCTTCCCGATCCGACCGATCCAAGCACCGTTACTCTGGCACCTCCGAGTTCTTAGCACACGTACAGCTCGATGACGATCCCCGGGCTCCGATCCAGCAAAGCTTCGGGGAGGAGTTCCGTCAGCACGACAGCGTGGTGACGATGAAGATGTTCTACCGGCGCAGGGCTTCGCCTAAGCACTGCAACGATATGACCGAGGTAGTATATGGTGGAAGGGGGCACCGCACATGGCTAAGGAACGATCACGAGGATCAACTTGTGTGTCTATGGGGTGCCCCTTGCCTCAGTATATAAAGGATGGAGGAGGAGGAGGCCGGCCAAGGCTTGGTGCGGCCAGGATGTGGAGTCCTACTAGGACTCCAAGTCCTAGTAGGAGTCCATCAAGAGGGAAGGAAGGGAGAAGGAAGTGAAGGGGAAGGAAAGGTGGCCGGCCCCCTTTTCCCTAGTCCAATTCGGACCAGAGGGGAGGGGGGCGCAGCAGCCCCTTAGCCCTTTCTCCTCTTCCCACTAAAGCCCATCAAGGCCCATTGCTTCTCCCGTAACTACCCGGTACTCCGAAAAATACCCGAATCACTTGGAACCTTTCCGATGTCCGAATATAGTCGTCCAATATATCGATTTTTACGTCTCGACCATTTCGAGACTCCTAGTCATGTCCCCGATCTCATCCGGGACTCCAAACTCCTTCGGTACATCAAAACTCATAAACTCATAATATAACTATCATCGAAACCTTAAGCGTGCGGACCCTAAGGTTCGAGAACAATGTAGACATGACCGAGACACGTCTCCGGTCAATAACCAATAGCGGGACCTGGATGCCCATATTGGCTCCTACATATTCTACGAAGATCTTTATCGGTCAGACCGCATAACAACATACGTTGTTCCCTTTGTCATCGGTATGTTACTTGCCCGAGATTCGATCGTCGGTATCCAATACCTAGTTCAATCTCGTTACCGGCAAGTCTCTTTACTCGTTCTGTAATACATCATCCCGCAACTAACTCATTAGTTGCAATGCTTGCAAGGCTTATGTGATGTGCATTACCGAGAGGGCCCAGAGATACCTCTCCGACATTCGGAGTGACAAATCCTAATCTCAAAATACGCCAACCTAACATGTACCTTTGGAGACACCTGTAGAGCTCCTTTATAATCACCCAGTTACGTTGTGACGTTTGGTAGCACACAAAATGTTCCTCCGGCAAACGGGAGTTGCATAATCTCATAGTCATAGGAACATGTATAAGTCATGAAGAAAGCAATAGCAACATACTAAACGATCGGGTGCTAAGCTAATGAAATGGGTCATGTCAATCAGATCATTCAACTAATGATGTGATCTCGTTAATCAAATAACAACTCTTTGTTCATGGTTAGGAAACATAACCATCTTTGATTAACGAGCTAGTCAAATAGAGGCATACTAGTGACATTCTGTTTGTCTATGTATTCACACATGTATTATGTTTCCGGTTAATACAATTCTAGCATGAATAATTAACATTTATCATGAAATAAGGAAATAAATAATAACTTTATTATTGCCTCTAGGGCATATTTCCTTCACCCGGGCGGCCGTACGTGAAGAGAAGACCGAGGCGCGGTGGTCGGCGTTGATGACGAACAACGCCGTCAAGCTCGACCTGCTCCGGACCAACGTCGCCGCGAAGAAGAGGAACACTGACCTGGCTTTTTTGATGGGCGGGGCGGACATGCTCCAGAGCAACGGCGAAAAGCTCAAGGCGTGGTACATGGCGGAGCGCGGCCTCATCCTGAACCAGCTGCTGCCGATGGCGACGCCAACTCCCGCGCCCACGCCGACGCTGCCGCCAAGCCCGAGTGATGATGCCTCCACGACGCCCAGCAGCACCGAAGCCGCGCCGACGCCGCCCAGCACAGAAGCAGCTCCGACACCGCCAAGCCCACGCACGCCAACTCTGCCGACGCCGGAGGCCGACCCCGCCGAGTGATGCACGCGTCCAGACTTGTGGCGTTCTTTTTTTGTACGCTGAACTGTGACCTACGATCGCCGAACCGTGCTGAACTGTGGCCTATGATCACCAGACTTGTGGCGTCTTTTGTGATGAGCGGGAAGTTCCCAAGTTTAAAATTGCCGCATCCTAGGGCGGCGTCTATGGGCGTGACTGGGAGCTAGGTCGCCCCAGGGACCGATCTAGCGCCGGTTCGCCCCCAGGCCGCTCTTTTTAGGCGCCCTGGGGAGCCGAACGGCTGGAGATGCTCTTATCTCTTCACACATGTTGTCTAAGTAGGGCGGCCGCCAGCCTGAAGCACCTCGTGGCATCTCTCGGTGGTCAGCTCCGCTCATGGCAGTGAATCTGACTTCACCCAAAAACTCAAACTGATGGGGAAAGGTGGGTTACGCAATTATACATTCCTCCTCAAGTGACGCTTCCTCACGCATAAACATGGATCGAAGGTGAGTTACAATTTATTTATATCAATCTGGTATTGAACACAAGACCTCTTAGCTCCGATACCATGTAAAACTACACGTACAAATCATTTCACCTGAAAGTTCAAACTGATGGGGAAAAATAAGCTATGTAACTAATACTTCAACAAAGACGCGTCGACCTCATGCATGGCACCGGTGCAGGCATCCCCATGCCAGGTCGTGGCGAGGCGCACTGACCTCTGGTTGCTCGCCATGCCGAGGAAGGACTGGTCTCGGACAATGTCGACAGCCGAACGTACAACAATGTGATGGCTTGCGTGTGTATCATGTAACCATGTGGATAGCCAACTAGGATAAAAGAAAGGCTGCAGAACAACGGCTGGCCAAACACAAAAAGAAAGAAACTTGCGTGTGTATCATGTAACCATCTCGTGTCTCCTCGCGTTGTCGCCATGCTCCGCACTCGCCTCGCCTCGCCTCCTCGGCATGCACCTGCACTCTCCCTCGCGATTCAGGTGATGTTGGGTTCTCTAGTCTTTTTCTAGGTTCCGGAATTTTTTTAAAAAAGACTCTTAAGAAGGTGCTTCTAAAAAATTTTAGCAAAAAATCCCCCCCTCAACATTCGTTCACTATGCATGTGCCGCTACGTCGTCCTGTCCGTGGCATGTAGGGCGAACTTGTGCCTCGGTGGCGTCCGCTTTCTGGCGACTGGCGGTTTGAGTGTGAACGACATGTAGATGGTACTCTACTCCACGAAGAAATTGGGGTTCGCCGCGGTCATGGCCTTCTCGGTCACGCGCTCGCCATCGATCTAGCCCTCCGCCAGCCGGTGCTGTTTCAGGAGGAATGCCGGCAAAGGCGTCGACGCAGGCCGCACCTCCATCATGGCGGCATTGTAATGCGCGTGCGCATGCTTCATGGTGAAGCCGCGCGTACACAGGAGGCGCGGGAGCCGGGCGGTGTCGTCGGAGCCCGTCTTCATCGTGGTGTCGTCCTTATAGTCAGAGACCTCGGGCGAGCTGGCCGGCAAGCCGGCCTCGATCCACCTAGCACGACGGCTTTGCCAGGCAGTGGCAAGGGTGGCCACGACGTGCTTCATCTCTGTGAAAAGGCTCTCTCACAGATCTTCGCCGCCTGCAGTCATGGCGGTTGCAATGCAAGGGAGGATGATGATGAGCGGCTTGTGTTATGGTGTGGAGTTAGCCGGGTGTGGTCGCTTTTAAATAGCGGATTTTGGTGAGGCGAGGCGTCCAAGTGCGTCAATGCGCGGCGTCGAGTGGGTTTCTCGACCGGCGAGCGACATATGGACGGATGGGGCGTTGAACGGACGTGGTAGATATCCATCCCGCCCCATCCAGTCACGGGTCTCCGGCATTGAACATGCGCGGACATCGGAGATGCGTCGCGGCGGCGCCCTCAGCTTGCGCGCCGCGCCAATGACAGAGACGGTGAGAGGTCGCGTCCGCCCTGGGCGGTCTTCAATGTGGAGCGACGCAATCTACAACGTCATGCATGCGGGCAGTTGGCGCCGGGCAAAAACACGCGCGGGCGAGGAAGGAGGGAATTGGGTCGGCCAGGGTGGTTAGAAGCAGACGTGGGAGCGGTCCGGTTTTTCATAAAACCTCCGCATTTGTCTTCGGTTAACGAGAGAAAATAGGTCCGAATCACGCCACGGACCGATACAACCCCGCGTTACGAGGCAAATTTTCGTGTTTTGACCCTTTTCTGATACTTAATCGAGATCTGACCCTAGTTTGATTTTTTTTTGAGATCTGACCCTTTTGCTACCGCCAGGGTCCATGGCAGTAGGGTGTAACAGCCTACCGCCAGAGACCTTGGCGGTAGGAAACATCCCTACTGCCAAATAGGCCGGCGGTAGCCTGTACACCCCTACCGCCAAGGTGCTTGGCGGTAGGCACGAGCACGCACTGTGTTCAACACTTAGCAGAAATTTGCGGTAGGGCATGCAACCCTACCGCCAGGGACCTTGGCGGTAGGCTGTTATACCCTACCGCCATGACCCCTGGCGGTAGCAAAAGGGTCAGATCCCAAAAAAATTTCAGACTAGGGTTAGATTTCGATTAAGTTTTAGAAAAGGGTTAAAATACGAAATTTAGCCGCGTTACGAAAGATTTGAGGATGGGCGCCGGAGATGCCCCTTAACCAAGCTTTGTTTTTCCAATTTGTGCGAGTTGTATATAGTACTCGATGTAGAGCATAGACCATGCATGTGAATGTGGTGTCGGCCATGCTCTAGCCCGAGTCACGGGACACCGTTGCGTCCTTGAACCGCTGGGCTGCGCACATCGGCCAGCACAAAGCTAGCTAGCATGATGGGAGGCTGGCCTAGGCAGGGTGGGTGAAAGAGACAGGACAGGGCCGCGCGTGGGGAAGCGCGCGCACGCCGACGCCGGAGTGGACGCGACGGCGAGCGACATACTAGTATATCCCAGAAAATGCGGCAACCGCTCTTGTGGTAGATTTTCTTCATCTGCTTCGGGCAGGTGGCACTCAGCCCGTTGGCAACCAAGCCGTTCTCGAGCTCGACCCGTTCGGCGGCCCATGCAGTGACCGCACCTCATCAAAGTAAAGCTTTGTTCAACATTTGAGGACATTTCGTATTAAGTTTAGTTAAAAAACAGCGAATAAATCATGAATAACAAAAATAATAGCGATGCCAGCCAAAGCAAGCGACGGGTTGTGGAAGCTAGTGATGCGATCGAGATTATCAAAAACAAGCACCATAATTATATCGATTTGCTACTATCAGTGAACCAAACGCCAACTCTAACATAAAGGATAAGATGACATACGGAGCAACGGGAGAGCATGCAGATGTGTCGTTCGTCGAGTCACTGAGGAGGTGGCCGACGTCTGGGATGTCGCCGTTCGCAGCCACGATGGATAAGAATCCAACAGTCATGCAAGGGTGTTCCTAAAAAACCTGATCGTCCCTATCCTGCACCACACCATCTTGTCATGCATGAAAGAGCCACGTGAGCCTCTAGAATTAACTATGAATCACCGGAAATATTCTGAAATATTAAATGGGCCAGGCCCAATAATTCCAACGAGCTCTCTTCATCTGTATGGCATGGTGCATACAGTGACGTCACCTCACCAAAGCAAACACCAACATGCTTATAGAGAGAACATTCTATTCCCCCTTGTTAAAGTTGTTAATGTAGAAGAAGGCGACTTGATTGTATGTAATTTTCATATATTGTCATTTTCTTGTAGTTATTGTCCATCTTTTTGATGATGATTTTGGTCTCGCTAACTGGCATCAACCGTATTATATGGTGCGCATCCGCGGATGCAAAGTCTAGGAGGTATAATCTTTCTTTTGGTCTCGCTGACTGGCATCAACCGTATTATATGGTGCCCATCCGCGGATGCAAAGTCTAGGAGGTATAATCTTTCTTTTTTGGAAAATACGTAGAGGTGTCACACTTCTCATTTGCAAGCATGCCTCCATATACCTTCTAGTCTTCATTTGGAGAGTAGTCCACATTGTACCGTATCCAAAATTTGATAATAGATTTAGCGCCTTCGGATCACCATTTAGTCAGCATGCCCCTTTGGTTTTAGAGGACCTGTTCCTCCCAAACCGCCATTTATAAATGAAAATCATACTCCCTCTGTCCATGTCTACAAGGCCACCTCATAATTTGGGTCCATATTTTAACCATCATTTGACTAATTAAATACTAGACGTCACTTGTCTAGAAAATATATCATTCAAAACTTTTCTCAACTACAAATCTTTCAGTTGTTTCGTTGGTAGCTTACCAAGCCATATGGTTGGTAACTATGAATCTAATAATATATTCTAGTGATATACATATATTTTCCCCCAAACGATAAGTGCGAGACGAGTGGCATGAAGCACTCCGGCCCTGACGTCTTTTACTATTAAAGTTGTCATTCAAAAGAAAAACAAAACCAAAAAATTAATGGCCAAAGTTAGCTGTCGATTACAAGATTATTTTTTTCCAAGGCATTGTGAGGTGGCATTGTATTCGTGGACGAAGAAAGTATGATTTTTTTTTCATTTAATCGAGAGGTTACTCAAAACATAAATTTCGTCAACGCGTATCCAAGATCATGGAGAAAGAACATTTCTACATTTCTAGCAAACTTAGACGGAGAAACAGTAATTAATAAATTAAATTTTGGCGATGAGATGATGTATGCGGACGTGGGGTTCAGAACATAAACATCAGAACATCATGCTGATAGACCACCCCTTTTTGTACAAGCTATAAATAGAGCATCAGAACATAAACATCATGCTGATAGACCAGAAGGGGTTCAGTATCACTATAAAAATGCGTACAGGCTTAAACATGTCTATATTGTGCGATGGCGGAAAGCGTCGTACCTCAATCGGAGGGGACGCCGTACGTGTTTATAGGCAGGGGCGCACCTCCCTGATAGCGCATACAGTTTAGATTACATCTTGAAGAAGAAGCTAAGTAGAGATAAGATTACAAAGAGGAGATAAACTCTAGCTAACCACCTAGCCGAACTACCAAGATATTGATCAGAGAAGATAATGCGCAGCCCCTTGACACGTACACAGGAATGTTGTTTGACACCCTCCCTTAATCACAACTTCATCAAGTTGAGATTATACTTGAAGTTCTCAAAGCTTCGTATGGGCAAGGCTTTAGTAAACCCATCTGCAACCTGGTCTTGAGAATGTATAAATCGAATGTCTAGAAGTTTACTAGCAACTCTTTCTCTGACAAAATGAAAATCTATCTCAATGTGTTTCGTTCTTGCATGAAAGACTGGATTTGCTGAAAGATAAGTTGCACCCAAATTGTCACACCACAGACATGGAGCTTGAGTGATTTTTACACCAAGTTCCTTGAGAATGGATTGTACCCATATAATTTCTGCAGTAGCATTAGCTAGTGCCTTATACTCTGCTTCTGTGCTGGACCTTGAAACAGTAGCTTGTTTTCTGGCACACCAAGAGATCAGATTTGATCCAAGAAATACTGCAAAACCACCAGTGGAGCGTCTATCATCCAAACATCCTGCCCAATCTGAGTCAGAGAATGCACTAACAAGAGTGGAAGATGACTTGCTAAAATTGAGGCCAATGCCCATAGTATCTTTCACATATCTTACTATCCGTTTTGCAGCAGTCAAATGAACTGTGGTTGGTGCATGAAGGAATTGACACACCTTGTTAACAGCAAAAGAAATATCAGGTCGAGTGAGAGTTAAATATTGAAGTGCACCCACCAGACTTCTGTATCTTGTGCTATCTTCTGAGCTCAAGGGTGTTCCTTCTGTGAGAGACAATTTTTCTGTACTAGACAAAGGAGTGGTGGTAGGTTTACAGCCTTGCAACCCAGCTTTTCTTACCAAATCATTTGCATATTTTTCTTGAGAGAGATGAAGTCCATCCTTGTGCTTCTTCACTTCAATCCCTAGGAAATAGTGCAGGTCCCCAAGATCCTTCAGAGCAAACTCAGCACCTAAGTCCTTCAACAGTCCTGTTATTGCCTCATCAGATGAACTTGTGACAATAATATCATCAACATATATAAGAACAAATATTGATGTATTGGCCTTATTGTAAATAAACAGTGAAGTGTCAGACTTTGAAGGAACAAATCCAAGCATTTGCATTTTCTTGCTGAGTCGAGAATACCATGCTCTAGGGGCCTGCTTCAGTCCATACAGTGCTTTGTCAAGCTTGCATACATAAGAGGGTGCATGTTTGCTTTCAAACCCAGGAGGTTGTTTCATGTAAACCTCCTCTTCCAGAACACCATGAAGAAACGCGTTCTGTACGTCTAACTGTCGAAGACTCCATCCCCTGGAAACAGCAATGGATAGGACAAGACGAATAGTTGCAGCTTTTACCACCGGACTAAATGTATCCTCATAGTCTATGCCATATCTTTGTTTAAAACCCTTAGCAACTAGCCTTGCCTTGTAACGATCAACTGTTCCATCAGACTTGCGTTTGATTCTAAAAACCCATTTGCAATCAATGAGATTTTTACCTTGCCTTGGAGGGACTAAATGCCAAGTTTTATTTTTCTGTAGTGCCACATATTCCTCACGCATTGCCTTTCTCCACTTCTCATCGCCAAGGGCCTCTTCAAGCGTATTGGGCTCACCTGGTTCCCCTGTGGAGCAGATTAAGCCATATTTTGTTATGCGTTTATAATTAACAGGCTTAGTTACCCCTGATTGCAGCCGTGTGCGACGTTGTGGTGCATCAGTGTTGTTTTGCGCCACAGAAGATCCGGCAGATGAATCCACCTGCGCCAGATCCGAGGCGGATCCGCCTACACCAGCAGTTTCGGCTGGTTCTGCTCCTGGATGATCTTCTGTGGCTCGCGGTTGTGGTATTGAAGAGAAAACCGGCGCAGAAGATCCCGCCTGACCAGTGACCACGGTCTGATCGAGGCAGGCATCTGATCCCGCGCCAGCGCCTGCTGCAGCCGGGCCCGCACCAGCCGACCGCCCTGGCTCGCGCCGCTTGTACACAGCCGGTTGGTTGCCGAACCGCGAGCCGATCGGACCCGTGGGAGGTTGGCACATGGCAGCCGCTGATTGGTGCGGGCTGGTGAAGCCGCCACCACCAGCTACAGCCGGCCGCGTGGCCAACGCGGAGTCGCTCGCGGCTGGATCCGAGGCAGGTTCACCCGCCGCTGCTGATGCGCCGGTTCCCGAGGCAGATGCGCCTGCTGCAGCTGACGCGCCGGATCCCGAGGCGGATTCACCTGCTGCACCTGGCGCACCGGATCCCGAGGTGGATCTGCTCCCTCTGCCGTGACACACGCGATATGGACATTGCGTTGCACTGTTTTCGTCATTTTCTTCACCATTTTCGCCGTTATGATCTCCTGGAACATCACAAGCCTCATGCAAATGGTTAGGAGGATTAGTCAGCAAATGATCATCACAGTTTTCGTGGCCCCCTTGATGATAGCCGGAGAGATGAGGTGGAAGGAGTAATATTTCTTGACGGAGTAAGGCGCCGGCGTTGGGGTGAAGATCAGCAAAGGGGAATTTTGTCTCATCAAAAACAACATCTCTAGAGATGTAGACTCGACCAGACGAGATGTCTAAGCATTTGACACCTTTGTGCTGAGCACTGTACCCAAGGAACGCACACTGTTTGGAGCGAAACATAAGTTTGCGGTTGTTGTAGGGGCGGAGATTTGGCCAACATGCGCATCCAAACACACGAAGTGATTTATAGTCTGGTTTGACACGAATGAGTCGTTCTATAGGAGTTTCGTTGTTGATAACCCTACTGGGGAGCATGTTTATGATGTGTACAGCCGTGAGGAATGCTTCATCCCAAAATTTTAAGGGCATAGAAGCTCCGGCCAGAAGAGCAAGGCCAACTTCAACAATGTGCCTATGCTTGCGTTCTGCAGACCCATTCTGTTGATGAGCGTGGGGGCATGACACATGATGAGAAATTCCTAGTGTTTGGAAAAAGGAGTTGAGTTTTTCGTACTCTCCACCCCAGTCAGATTGGACAGCAAGAATTTTCCTATCAAATTGCCGTTCAACAAGAGCTTGGAAGTTTTTAAAGACTTGAAAAACTTCAGACCTTTTTTTAAGAAGGTAGAGCCAAGAGAACTTGCTATAGTCATCAATGAAACTGACATAGTATGTGTGTCTACCAACAGAACTTGGGGCAGGGCCCCATACATCAGAAAAAATTAATTGCAATGGTTGAGTAGAGACACTAGTAGAAACAGGGTATGGAAGTTGATGACTTTTTGCTCTCTGACAAGAATCACAAATGGTTTCAATATTTCGGTCCCCAACAAACGGGAGTTTATTCTTTTTGAGTAAACGATCAACTAAGGAAAATGAAGCATGCCCTAAACGGTCGTGCCATCGTGTGGCCGAAAGCTTGATAGCACCACAAGCTTGTTTATTGTGTTGTTGAAGCTCCGGAATCAACGGGTAAAGACCTCGAACACATCTACCTCGATAGAGAGTTCTCCTCGTGACCTGATCCTTGATCAAGAAGAAAAAAGGGTGAAATTCAATGTAAACATGATTATCAAGTGTGATACGATGAACGGATAGAAGGTTCTTGTCAGTGCTAGGGACATGCAAAATTTTCCAAAGATGAAATTTTCGACGTGGGGTACGAAAAACTGAATGACCAATGTGACGTATCCTCATACCTGCACCACTTGCAGTGTGTATCTGGTCCTTGCCATGATACTTTTCCTTGAGTGTCACCTTTTCCAGTTCGCCGGTGAGATGATTTGTTGCGCCGCTGTCCAGATACCAGTTGGTATCGACGCCATATGAGCCGTCAGCAGCAGCGGCAACCTTTTCTTCATCTTCAGAGGAGGCCTCATCTTCATCGAACCGATACCAGCAATCTTTTGCCGTGTGGCCCGGTTTGCCGCAGATTTGGCAGCGCACCGCGTCCGGGCGTGATCTGGAGGAACCACCGCGACGACCCCTGGTGTTGGTGTAGTTGGGCCGTCCGCGGGAGTTGGACCCGCCGTTACTGCCGCCGCTTCCCTGCTTGCCCTTGGAGCGAGGGGGGCCATGGTGACGAGCGTAGCCACCGCGCCCGCGCGTCGCGGCGTTAGCCGACGACTTGAAGCCGCCCGATCCCTGGTACTGCGCCACCCTTTGATCAAAATTGCTAAGCATTGAAAAGAGCTCATCGAGGGATACCGGGGTGATGCGGGCGTCGAGGGCAGAAACGAGTGGCTGGTAGTCCATGTCGAGGCCGTGCAAGATGTATGAGATGAGTTCATCATCCTGGAGAGGTTTTCCGGCGGCGGCCAGCTCGTCGGCGAAGCCGCGCATCTCGGCGAAGTAGGTGGCGACGGTCTTGTTGCCCTTCTGCGCGTTCACCAGAGAGGTTCTGATGTTGTTTACGCGACTCAGCGACTGCGAGGAGAACATCCCCGACAGCGCCGTCCAGAGCTCGCGCGCCGTGGTGATCGCGGTCACCTGCACGAGCACCTCCTTGGTGAGGTTGTTCAGCAGGTACCCGAGCACCTGCTGGTCCTCTCGCACCCAGATGGAGTGGAGGGGATTCGGCTCTGTGGATTCCTTCCCTTCTTTGTCCTTGGTGTGGAGGATCCTGGCCGGCTCCGGCGTCGTGCCATCGACGTAGCCGAAGACTCCTGCGCCCCTCAGCTGCGGCACAATCTGTGCGCGCCAGAGGACGTAGTTGGTGCGGGAGAGCCTCTCCGTGACTTGGCCATTGGGGCCAGCCTGGGAGGCACTGGCGGAGGAGGAAGACGACATAGTTGCACTGGATGGAGTTCTAGGGTTTAGACGTGGAAGAGAATTGCTCTGATTACCATGTGCGATGGCGGAAAGCGTCGTACCTCAATCGGAGGGGACGCCGTACGTGTTTATAGGCAGGGGCGCACCTCCCTGATAGCGCATACAGTTTAGATTACATCTTGAAGAAGAAGCTAAGTAGAGATAAGATTACAAAGAGGAGATAAACTCTAGCTAACCACCTAGCCGAACTACCAAGATATTGATCAGAGAAGATAATGCGCAGCCCCTTGACACGTACACAGGAATGTTGTTTGACATATATGTCTTTTGCTTATATTCTTTATTGGCAGCTAGGCATGCTAATAGACCAGGATTCTAAAAATTGGTTCCTAAAGATACATGATGTTTATGTTCTATTAGATAATTTTATTCCTTTGTAATTTGGTTTTAAAGATATAGTTTCAGAATGTAGTCGTTTTGCATCCGTCAAGCTTGCCCTTGTTACAAATAACTGTTCTTTTTTCCTTGATTGTTACTTTCACAGTTTTTTAGCACTACAAGCATTATTGTTCCAGTTTTTTCTTTATGTATTGATCATGCCCTTATTTTTTCTGCCTTTGTAGCTGAAAGATTAGTGAGACAGACTGAATTCTGAACATGTATCATCTGTTCCATGTGAGAGAAATCGCATGTGGATATCATCTTGAAATAATCACAGCTGGGGGGACGAGGTTGGTAGCTGAGGGTGATGTGCAGAACGGGAGGAAGGAGGTGTGAGGCTTGGAACTCTCCTTGTGAAGTGCTCAGGGACAGCGGTGAGGAGCATGGCAGGTGTCCAACCTGACCTCCTCGGCAACAGCAACAAGGGTGGCCGCGGCGACAAGGGAGGAGACGACAACCAGCAGAGCAATGAGATCGCTAAGTCTCTGATCCCGTCACTTCCTGCTCGATTCGCTTGGCTCCTGTGCTGATTTCTCTTTGGTTTCCCAGGTTTGTTGTGGTTGCAGGATGGCGCAGAGGAATTGGGAAGCGGACTATGGACATGATGTGAGTTATCTTTATGTGTTTTTGGGATGCTTTTGCTATTTTTTCTTGCTGTTCTACTTCGGTTAATTTCTGGTGGTGGGTCTTGCAGGCGTGATGTGCACATCCATGACTATTTTCTCAAGTGAAACATCCAAACGGCCAACCTGTTCATGGTGGAGGGGGCCATGCCTGCTAAGTCCTCCAATTCGTAAGTATCCACTGCTGCTGCTTATGTTTGAATATACTTTATGTTTGGAAGATTCACAAAATGTTACAAGCTTGCTCGATGCACTTTACTATTGAAAGATGCATAAAACGTGAAGGAAGAAGTCACATTTTGTGATTCGTTTTGATGATTGTACTAATTTATCTCTTAAGTTTGCTAGATTCTATTGATGTTTTCTTCGAATTTAAAAGGATCCTATGGATGGCTCTAAAATATATGTTCTAGAGAACCAAATATTTTCTACTTGACTGCTCTGCAGATGCTCAGGCTGGCGGCTGGGGCGAGCTGACCACGATGCTCTGCGAAGGCGAGTTCTCCATGGAATTCACACAACATTCCAGCGTTCTCGTTGGCAGGTCTCTGCTCTTCTCCATGTCCACGGGGACAGTGCGTCGATCGTGGAGCATGACCTGGCAAGTCGCGAACTGACTCTGCTAGGCCAACCAGACAAGCACTATAAGCACAGATGCTGTCAAGGATGGGGATTTTTGTCAACGCCTTTGAATGCGTCAGCCACGACCTCAAGATCAGGTTAGGACTCTACTCTTGCACGCCTCACCTATTCGGAGCCACACACAAACATTTGTGTGGATGGCATTGTCGAAAGAAACTTTTCTTTAGTTCGTTGCTCTTTAGGTTTTGGTTTCTATTTGTCCTTAGTTGCTTTGGGCTTTTGAGTTTTGTAGTTTAGGAGATGAGTGTAGAGCAGTATTAGATGTTCTACGGCGAGGTGGTTGCCAAGTAGTGTTTGTCTTTCTTTTGTTCGGGGGCAAGCCTGATTGTGTGTGTTGGCGTTTGAGGGGTTCAGTGGGTCGAATTAGTGTTATTGTTATTCGATAGAAATTCTTCAGAGTTCAGAGTTAGGACCTGTCATCTTTTGGCATGATGTGTGTATTCTGATGAACATTCAGTCAAAGTGCAATTATTGGATTAAATAGATGTTATACTATTTGAGAAGAGTTATATGCCTCTGCTGTTGCCAGTTATAAAATGTGCCGTTTATTTGTATGGTATCTTGTAATTGTACTAAATAATTTGTGCAAACACTAGCCCGTTGTTAGAACGGAACATAGCACCTTGGGTCATTAAAACGGATGATGGAACAATTGTAGCTGTGCCACAAAACTTTCATGGCCTTATGTTATTTCTAACCTTAAAATTATAGACTGAAAATTTACACCATTGTTTTCACCTAGGGCTCCTTGTTATGGAGAAGGTGCTCTCGAGGGTGTAGCACACTCAACAAACATGGATGTGCCTTGCTATCCAAAGATTCTCCTAGTGATGTTCCTAAGAGGGCACCAAATGAAGAATCGGCGAAGGGTACAACCCGCAAAGATGATGCTGGGAACCTTTGACCTCTGATAGCAATGTTGATGGTGCTTCGCCTTCAGAGAAGGTGAGTCCGAATAATGTACTGTATATTTTTTACTTTCTTGAGATCATTGTCGGTGCCAGGACTGCACCATTGTGTGGTGAAATGTGTGAATTCCACTGAGCTTTGCATTGTTCATTAGGTTCTGTATGATTTTTCACTGGTATGGGGTGATTTATCAAAGAAGTGGCATTGCAATATCCCCTAGACAGTCATATTACCCACATAGAACATGTTCATGTGCTTCTGTATGTACGAAGTAACAGTCTTGTGTGGGACTTGGAACTCAATAGAACTTATCTCTTGAATTTACATCATCATTCTTTAAGGGGCCATTTAATTTTGGGTTTAAAACCTGTCTAGCAAGTGGCTGGGTGTTGAATGGATTGGCCAAGCGCACAGCTAAAAAGGGAAATGTGCTGTCCATGACGACCCATACATACTAAAAGTAGTGTCACCTGGTCTCCGCACCCCACTGCCTTTTTTTTCTCGAGAGTACACAAAATGCATACCATATTTATATGGGAGGCAGCAAAGTGTGTTACAAGAATAGCCTCTTCACATTGCAACCAATGCCACAGGTCAACACCACACCACAAGCCTAAGAAGCTACTTTGTCACAAAATTTTGTAAACACACTGCTCCAGCAGCCATCCAAGTCTGGAGTTCATCACGAATGTGAATCACAAGAGCCGGGATGGATCACTGCTGTTTCCAAAGTTTCCAAACAATGAGGATGACCACCGAGTTGAATTCTTTCTTGATGATCTTTGGTAAGGGTTTTCTAGATCTCAACCACAACTCCTCAAGGTAATCATCAGTAGCCACTAGCCAGGATGGCCACCTGGATCCTAAACTCCGTGAAGCATCTGTGGCTTGATTCCCAGAGTGTCGCGCTAATTAAATATGGTCCAGGTGGCTCAGTGTTGTTTCCTTCTATCCTTTGATGCCTTATTTCACATTACATCTAATCTGCAGCTCCAGCTGCTGCCAAAGGTCAAGAGAGGAGATCCCTCGTGTGGACTGAAACGCGAGAGGGGTTTGATCTCTCTTCCGCGCCAACAGTTCCCGCCCTTTTCTTCCCACGCTGGACTCTGTTTCCTGCCTGAAGCCCCAGCCCCTGTCTGAGGCGTCTTGATTTATCTAAGGCGGGCAGAATGGCGCCTAGGCTGATGACTTGGACGCCCTAAGAGTTAAAGTGGACGCCGTAGACACATGACTAAGGCAAGGCCGTCGCCTTGTGACCAGGGAGCACCCTGACGCTTAGGCATCGCCTAAGCGACACCTTAGGGACGCCTTAAAAACCATGTTTTCCTGTCTCCTTCCAATCTTTCTTTTGTCAACTGCATATTTCACCCTATGGAGAATTTTACCTCCTCCCCCCCTAAAGAATTGCAGTAAAAAAAGGTTATTTTGGTAGTAGAATTCAAATCCTGTTCCATCTCCAAACACAAAAACAACTACTCCCTCCGTCTGGTAATACTTGTCGGACAAATGGACGTATCTAGATATATTTAGTTCTAGATACATCCATTTTTATCCATTTATGCGACAAATAATTTCGGAGGGAGGGAGTAGGTAACTGGTTCTTAACCTAGGCCCCTCCCCATGCAAGAAATAGTTGCATGTTTTTCATGGGTATGTAGCGCAACAAAAAAAATCTGCAATTAGAGGAACAACATGCATGACGTATGTTGACAAAATGAGAAACGGAAGGCAAGTTTGAAAGATGAAATATAGCCAAGTTTTTTTTTCTCGAATACACATGAGGCCTCTGTATAATTGCATTAAGGAGAAAGAAAATATTTACAAGGAAAACCTGACACACCCCACTCACCCCCCACTGCTAGAACAGGGAAAACACGTGCCTGTTACAAAAACAAAATGACCTGAGCTACCTCAAAAACTACCATTAGGTGGCAGCAGCTAACAGCTGCACCAAGCCCCTTGGTCCGGCCATGCATTAGAGGTGTCCTTCCTCCCAAATTCGTCTAAGCACCAGCTAGGCACTCGATGTAGCACCATTAAACACACAGTCATTTGATGCTTCCACAACATCCATGCCCGCATGTGATCAGTGAGTTAAGCCCCTGTTTGAAGTTTCCCAGAGTCAAAGAATTGATTCTCAGCCACCAAGAACAGAACACATCATTCTTGGCGTGTGGCGAGGAGTCTGGTAAACCGGAGCAATAGAAGATGATGCACCAAACTTGTTTAGAGAAGACACAGTTTGTCAAAATGTGTTAGATTGTCTCTGTCTCTTGATTACAAAGACGTCATTGGCTCAGGTGGGGCAGACCCTTTCGTGCTAATCTGTCAGCAGTCTAGCATCTATTGTGCGCTGCTGACCAGAGGAAAAACTGACACTTCTTTGTCGCCCAAGACTTCCAGATAAGCTTCCATGGCTGAAAATAAACAGCCCATGAAATAAGGCCTTATAGGCCGAACTGGTTGAGAACTGTCCGGACTCTGTGAATTTCCGTGTTCATCTTGCACATCCGGTGGCAGCTGCACAACCGAGATCAACTCCCAAATGTGCAAGAACTCAGCCAGGGCTACGACCATGAGGTCGCCAACAATGTCCTGCATCCACCTATTGTCCAAATGAGCCTCCTTCATGGTCCACTTGTCCACTCTTCGCTTAGGGATTACCGGCTAACTGAGTCATGAACATGTATAGAGAAAGCAGCCCATGACTTATCCGGTTGTGTCTTGGGCAGCCATAACCATCACATCCTCTGCGCCAATCCTAAGGATTTTAGATCGTGGATACCAAGCACCCCCGAGCTCTTTAAGGTGGCAAACTTTAGGCTAGGCAACCAAGCAATGTCCACCATTTGCCTCTTTTCTACCTCCAAGGAAGCCCCGCCTAATTTTGTAAATATCTTTGATGGTGCACGGGGGTAGATCAAGGGAAATAGTAAGACAGACCACGTGGAGGTCATGGCATGTTCCACTTGGACCAATCTAAAATCCCCGATTCATGAGGTCAGCCTTCCATCCCGGCATAAGATCGGCAATACGGTCAATGAAGGGCTCCACTTGTGCCTTGGCTAATTTCCTTAAGGCCTTGTTCGGTTGAGGTGATTTTTGAAGGGGAATGACAGGGTTTGAAGGGGATTAGATCCCCTACAAGCCAAAATCCTCCAATCCACTCCAATCCCCTTGGGAGGAGGATTAAACAAACAAGGCCTCAGGACAGGGGAACACTGAGATATTTGAAGGGGGAACTCCTTGATTTCACAAGGCATGAGCTGCTGCACCAAATTAATGTTTTCCTCGGAGGATTGGATGGGGGTGACACTGCTCATCTGAATGTTAGTTTTCAGACCTGAAGCAACACCAAAAACACGGAGAATCTCCAAAATAAGATCAATGTCTGAGGCAACCAGTCTCAAGAACAAGATCACATCATCTGCATAGAGAGAAACTCAATGCCAGAGTGGGCGAGGGCAAGTGGTTGCAGGAGACCAGCATCACTTTCTCTTCGAATGATAGCATTTAGGACAGAATAATAGACAACATAGGGGAGAGAGGCCTGTTTGGTGCTGAAGTTCTTCTCTGGGCATCCCATTTAGCAAAACTCTAGTAAATGAAGTATAGAGTAAGGCACTGATCAGGTGACACCAGATAGGCCAAAAACCCTGGTGTTGCATTACCTTCAAAAGAAACAACCAAGTTCTTCTCTGGGCATCCCATTTAGCAAAACTCTAGTAAATGAAGTATAGAGTAAGGCACTGATCAGGTGACACCAGATAGGCCAAAAACCCTGGTGTTGCATTACCTTCAAAAGAAACAACCAAGAAACCAAATCGAACGCCTTGGCATGTTCCAACTTAAGAAGAATGCGAGGGAGTTTCCTTTGATGAAGGTATCTCCCTGTTTGCTGCACTAGCGTAAATATAACCAAGTTGTTCATCACATAGCAGAATAAACATGTATGATTTGTCGATTTCGGACAGCATGCAAGCATTCAGTAGTAAACTTCCACACACGTTGCATATGTACTCTATAAAAACCTAAAAGATCACATTGTCGTCACACAAAGCTCCGGATGCACTTTTTAACCATGACTGTTGCTCATTTTCTGTTGCAAGTGGCATGGACCTAAGGATGGAGAGAAACAGCAGCATAGCTTGAAGTTTGCGATGCCTCAGACAACTGATCAAGCCATTGGTTAAATTCATATGTATTAATGAACATAATCCAAACATAAAACCGTATCTTAAACCTCCTCTATGATATTAACTAGACAGATAAATTTATAGGCAACTTAATATGAAATAGTACTCAGATTTACAAATTATTAGCTATCTAAACCCAGTGGCGAGTGTGCTGAACTACAGTAGGAAAATTAATGGTATTGCTAGTCAACATGTATGTACTGGTACAAAATATTATAATGGGACGTGTTTTTCGTTCATATGCCTAGAAAGTAGAAACCACGAAGTTGGTAACCAATGCTATCAAGGAAGGGGACTTTGTCAACACCTTTCGGACCAGTAAATCAGGCACATAAGCAGCTGTCCGACGAGGGAACCAATCCTATCAAGGAAGGGGACTTTGTCAACACCTTTGAATGCGTCAGCCACGACCTCAAGATCAGGTTAGGGCTCTACTGTTGAACGCCTCACCTATTCCGCGGCACTCAAACATTTGTATGGATGGCATTGTCGAAAGAAACTTCTCTTTAGTTTGGTACTCTTTAGGACCAGCCTTGGTTTCTATGCGTCCTCAGTTGCTTTGGGCTTTTGAGTTTTGTAGTTTGGGAGATGAGTTTAGAACAGTATTAGATGTTCTAAGACGAGGCGGTTGCCAAGCAGTGTTTATATTTCTTTTGTTCGGGGGTGAGCCTGATTGTGTGTGTGTTGGCGTTTGAAGGGTTCAATGAGTCAAATTAGTGTTAGTGTTGTTCTATAGCAATACTTGAGAGTTAGGACGTGTTATATTTTGGCATGATATGTGTATTGTGGTAAGCATTCAATCAAAGCGCTATTATTGGAGTAAATAGATGTTATCCTATTTGAGAGGAGTTATATGCCTCTGGTGCTGCTAGTTGTAAAATGTGCCATTTATTTGTATGGTACCTTGTAACTGTACCAAATAATTTGTGCAAACACTAGCTAGTTATTACTCCCTCTGTAAACTAATATAAGAGTGTTTAGATAACTAAAGTAGTGATCTAAACGCTCTTATATTAGTTTACAGAGGGAGTAGAACAGAACTCAACAGAACATAGTTAGCAGCTTGGGTCATTAAAACGGATGATGGAATAACTGTAGCTGCGACACAAAACTTTCATGGCCTTATCTAACTAGTAAAGGTTGCTTCTCTACCCGGCCATAGGAGGCACTTGCGCTCGTTTCACCATCGTGGACCGTTAGATCCTTTTACTGTTGTACATTTTGACTGTGTGGTGTCTCCTTAGCCATCCGTTCTTGTTCACGTTTGCACAGCCTCCAGGGGTAGATGACCGGTGGACCCTTTTACGTCCTTTTTATCACTATCCAGAGTTGAATAGATCTTCTACTGTTGTACATTTTGACTGCATGGCATCTCCTTGGCCATCCGTTCTCGTTCACGTTTGCACAGCCTCCAGGGTAGATCACTGGCGTACCCTTTTATTCACTATACAGAGAGTTGAGTAGCTTCCTCGGTCACTTAGATATTATCACAGTGAGAAACCGCGGTGGCGACCAATCCCTTTACTTTGTCGAGCCCTGCGCCCCCCGTTGTCCTCTGCCTCCCCTGCTCTAGAAACCCGACGCTCCCCTCCCCACATTCGCCTTCCCTGCACCGCGCTGTCCGGCCTGCCTCATCCTCCATATTCTCCTGCAATCGATTTTAGCTATTTGCCTGGTTTAGGTGGAGGATCTGCCTGCTGCGTGCTGTTTGGCTGGTTAAGATGAAGGATCTGGTAGGGGGCGCACAGATGGCATTGTGAGTTTGGAGAACTAAGGCTATTGTGTGGCATACATTTGCTGTTTAGTATCATGTGCAAATTATATCTTGTGGGGTTAAACGTGTCATAAATGTTGTGTGCTAATCACTTTTGATTTGTGTGTTGAAGTAGTAAGATCTCAAGACCAGTTATTAAATGGGCAGTAGTATCTTTTTTGCCATGCTGAGAAACAATGTTCGACATGTGTGTGGATGTTGGGGTGGGGTGGGGGCTGGCAATACGATCATGCCATCCTTTCTAGTAGTAAATAAGAACACGCAAAATTGAACTCAACTTTCCCATGCTCGCCATATATGGTAACGCTTCTCCTAAATTTCTTTTTAACTTTCAGGCTGGTGAGTTTTTCTATTCAGCTCAAAGAAGCGCTGTAGCTCAAGAGAGGCAATTGGTAGCAAATCAGTCTGGTCAGAATTCACCGTAGAGTCCTTAGAGCAGGTAAAAATATTGTTTCAGAAATAGCATCCCTCCTTGCCCTGTTCTTTTATCTCTTCCTGATAGTTTGTTGGCCGAATGTATAAGATTCTCAATCGGCAGGTCAGGAATCATCTCCCCATTCAGCTAAGCTACATGTTCTTCGGTCGGTTTCGCATTTTTGCATTTTTTATAGTGATACTGAACCCCTTTTTGTACAAGCTATAAATAGAGCATCAGAACATAAACATCATGCTGATAGACCAGAAGGGGTTCAGTATTGCTATAAAAAGTGCAAAAATGTACATGTCTTTTGCTTATATTCTTAATTGGCAGCTAGGCATGCTAATAGCCAGGATTCTAAAAATTTGTTCCTAAAGATACATGATGTTTATGTTCTATTAGACTATTAGATAATTTTATTCCTTTGTAATTTGGTTTTAAAGATATAGTTTCAGAATGTAGTCGTTTTGCATCTGTCAAGCTTGCTGTTGTTACAAATAACTGTTCTTTTGTCCTCGATTGTTACTTTCACAGTTTTTTAGCACTACAAGCTTTATTGTTCCAGTTTTTTTTAATGTATTTATCATGGCATTGTTTTTTCTGTCTTTGTAGCTGAAAGATTAGTGAGACTGTCTGATGCTGAACATGTACCATCTGTTCCATGCGAGAGAAATAGCATGTCGATATCATCTTGAAATAATCACAGCTGGGGAGACGAGGTTGGTAGCTGAGGGTGATGTGCAGAGCGGGAGGAAGGAGGTGTGAGGCTTGGAACTCTCCTTGTGAAGTGCTCAGGGACAGCGGTGAGGAGCATGGCAGGTGTCCAACTTGACCTCCTCGGCCATAGCAACAACAAGGGTGGCCGTGGCAACAAGGGAGGAGACAACAACCAGCAGAGCAATGAGATCGCTAAGTCTCTGATCCCGCCACTTCCTGCTCGATTCGCTTGGCTCCTGCGCTGATTTCTCTTTGTTTTCCCAGGTTTGTTGTGGTTGCAGAATGGCGCAGAGCAACTGGGAAGCGGACTACGTCTACGGACATGATGTGAGCTATCTTGATGTGTTTTTGGGATGCTTTTGCTACTTTTTCTTGCTGTTCTACTTCGGTTAATTTCTGGTGGTGGGTCTTGCAGGCGTGATGTACACATCCATCACTACTATTTGCTCAAGTGGATCATCCAAACTGCCAACCTGTTCATGGTGGAGGGGGCGATGCCTGCTAAGTCCTCCAATTCGTAAGTATGCACCGCTGCTGCTTATGTTTGAATATACTTTATATTTGGAAGATTCACAAAATGTTACAAGCGCGCTTGCCCGATGCACTTTACTATTGAAAGATGCATAGAACGTGAAGGAAGAAGTCACATTTTGTGATTAGTCGTTTTGATGATTGTACTAATTTATCTCTTAACTTCGCTAGATTCTATTGATGTTTTCTTCGAATTTAAAGGGATCCTATGGATGGCTCTAAAATTTATGTTCTAGATAACCAAATATTTTCTACTTGACTGCTCTGCAGATGCTCAGGTGCAACCTGGAATGATTGGGTTTATGACATTGGGTGCCAGTATAATTCTCATGCTGACGACAATTATTGTTTTGACGAGGATTCAGTGGTTGTCTGTGGCATGTGGTATGTTTGTTCCCATCCTCCAGCCTCCCCATAGATACTTCATTTGGAAAACTAATGGCTTTGATTGTGGATATCATAGATATCGTAGATTGTGCCTCAACTTTGCTGCTAACCTTAGATCACCCTTTTGGCATCGGCACGGTTCACTCAATTTGATGTTGCAAGTCCTAGGTCAATACCTTTTTATTTGATTTCTGCTAGGAGCGCTTAAAACGTTTATTTTTTATGTGCTTGGATAAGAACTACTTTAAATTTATATCGTTGTTTGATTGTTCCTGCCTCATCTATCTTTATCTGCTTGCTTGCTTCCATTTCGGCTCTAGCTAAACAGATAAAATATTCCTTTGGCCCAAGTGTTAGCTATGTATGTGCGTTTAGTTAAGTCTTCTTTGTATGGTCTTGTCAAAGCCTTGGCTGCAATGTTGTGTCTTAAACGCTTTCTAACTGAAAAGCAGCCTCTAAAAGTCTAAATGCAGTGTGAACCGAAATGGAAATTTTGGATAATATATACGTGTAAGGATTCAGTTTTGTGCTATTTATGATAGTCCACCGCATCTACCAGTAAGCTGTGCTGTTGAAGCTTTTGTTGATCAGATGATACAACCTTCTGAAGAAGATTTGAGGGGCTGCACTTGTTCATATAGGGTGCTTATAGCTTCTGTTCTTTCAATCAGGCATTTATATTTCTGTCTCTTTAGCAGATTGTTCTCATGTTACAGCAAAAGTAGATTAATTAGGAAATTTGCAGCATGTCATGTGTTGCAAACTGTTTTCACTATCCATGCACAAATGAGATACTCTCATATTTCTACAAAAGTACCTGAAGATTTATTTGGTTTGCTCTGACTGGTTTTGATCATTTCAAACTACTCCAGAGCATACTGTTTTGCTCTCTCCTAATAGTGATGCCTTTCAGTTCAACTAGGAACTCATCATTATTGGAGTCTTTCATCTTTATATACCAAAGCAAGGCGGGAGAAGAAGCAGGTGAGGGCCTTTATCGTGTTTCTTTATGGCCCTCTCCTCTATTTAATGGTCGATATAGTGTATACCTTGAAGCATGTGATGCTTCTTTCAGTTTATATTGTGCCTTGCATCATTTGATATACATATAGCTGAACCTCTTATTCCATCGATCCCTCCATCCTTGAAAGAGTGTACTTCCAACTGTGTTGGAAAGTCAAACTTTTTTATATTTGAATGCATTTATACAATAATACATCAACATTTATGCCATCAAATTAGTAGCATTAGATTCATGATAAAATATATTTTCATCATATACCTATTTGGTTTCACAAACATTGATATATTTTTGCACAAACTCAGTCAAACTTTGAGATAGTTTGACTCTCCAATAAAGTTGGAAGTACACTCTTTGAAGGACGGAGGGAGTATGTAATACTTTGCTAAAGAAGAATATATTAACAGTTACTGTTTGAAGGATTTTTACTGCTTCAGATAGTCATTGTATAGGTATGGTGCTCTATAGATGGTGTATCAAAATGTGTTAATGATCACGATATGTTCAGCTTTTTCCACCACATACTCCTATTATAGTTTGCTCTGTTGGTTAGTTTTAAACATTTTAGGCGCACATCAGTCAACATCTCCTGCGTGGCTTTTTAAACCTCAGTTTTGCTCTGAAAGGTCTGCGATGATTTTTTTCTTTAGTTTTGTGTTGATTCTGTTTTTTGTAGTTAAAATAAGTGTGGTGTTAGTTCACCATGCTGCTATTCATTATGGAGTATACGAATTTCACAAGAATAGGGTTGCTTCTTCAAAACTGATTTTATGCCTCTTGAAGCACCTTATGTGATTAAATTTACAAAAAAGACGTTGGTTAAGTGGCACCTACAGGCCAATGGGCAATCCAAGTATCACTCACTGTAACTCTAATCAACTGGAACGCTTAATTGTACTTAACTTCTTCCAAACATTAATGTTGATTATAGTACTGGATGGTTATTTTGCATCGCGATTGATGTGTGATTAGTAGCATGAGAGGTAACTCGGGCAAATCACTTAAATTTACCATGGCGGGTGAATATTGGTTTTTAGTTTTTATGTTTTGTTTTTGCGCAGATTGATTGATGAAGGAAACACATGAAAAAGAGGAAAAGACCAGCTAAATGATTGATGGGGCCTGTGACCTATCCCTGTTGGTTCTCCTTTCCGCAAATTAAACCAATAATCGACATTGTCAGTTTGAGAGTATGCTGGATGTGAGAATTAATGAAGAAGATCACTCATGCTGTTGAAAGTACACAAGCAGTCACTGTTAAGGTCTACCGAAAAACATGTAGGTGAGGCCATTCATGTACAGCACCTTTCTCTTTCTTTCTCCTTTTCTTTACCTTGATTCAGTCTGTAACTGTTAGAACTAATCTTGGCATATGTATCTGCATGTGTTTTTTTGTTTTGCATGTAGCTAGTGTAGTCATATCGTCGGCTGTACACCGGCAAGATGTACGTGTGATACGTACGTAGACAGCGAGCCGTCGGCCCAAGAACGTGCATGGTGAGATGCTATTGTCGTGCGAGGCGGCGGAGGTGCGAGATGCCGAGTGCCGTGTGAAGCAGCTGCACAAGGATAAGAGCCAGCGGCCAGCAAGAGTCCAGCCGAGTCGATCAGTAAGTCTGTTGTGGCCTTGAGAAGAGGTCTAGTATTAGATGTGGTCAAGTTTGTTAGCTGCATGTCCAGATCGTGTAGCTGTTGAGAGGACGTTGCGCATGTACTGGACGTGGGCGTGCATGTAGACATGTAGTTAGGGATTAGTTGGTTAGTGGCCGGACTTAGTGGCCTGTGTGCATGGCATGAGTCTGGTCCTTTGTATATAAATATGGCAACAGGGTAATGAAAAGTATTGAGGCCGTGAGGGCTGAGGGAAAAAAGATGTAGCATATGTGTGTCTCACCGGGAGAACAAAGCAAAGCTGGTTCCTCCCACGGTGAGGTGTGTGTGTGTGTGTAGAGTTTCATGTGTATGTGTGTGTTCTTGTGTTCTTGAGAGAAGAAGATAGAGAGAAACCACAAGAGAGTTTTGTGAGGGAGCTCGAGGTAGAAGAAGAAGAGGGGCGCTGTGAGGAGGCGGCGCCAACAGTAACGAGAGTGCTTATTTAGATTGTGCACATTTAGCAGAATTATTGGAGCAGAATTGATCTATCTCTGCGTTTCATATCATTTTGCTTTGCCCTTCTCTTGCACCAATGAAAGAAATCTTTGTTTATAAACTTGCGATTTGGTATTGTTTTCTGAAGGCAGACCACAGATTTTCATGGTCATGCACATTTAGTGTTGTTGCCCCTTCTCTGTTCCAAAAAGACCCCATTTTCACTGAATAATAAATTGTTTTCCCTTATTACTTTTATGCTTTTCTCTCTCTTTTCCATTCAAAAAATAGATTATATTTTGAACAAACGGCAAAAAGGTTTTGCTTTATTCTTGCAAGGATAGAGTATTTTCTTCAGGTCGCCCTCTATCAAACTTGTGAGCATCTTTTTTTTTAACTACAGTTCAATTTGTATGCTCCTATACTTCCCTTATCCCTAGCCTCTCACGGACCTATGTGAGTTTTCCCTTTACAGATATGTTTGGGAGCCTTTGTTGTAGCCAACAAATTGTTCCTCAGAAATTTATATTTAGTTCTGGTGATTAAATATAAAGCAATGCCTCTTGAAGTAGTTCCTAAGAATCTTCTACAGGACATATGTTTTTGACAAAGTCTACATGACATATGACTAAGACAAGACTCATGCCATAAGGTTCTCCAAAATTCTTTGTTCAAGCAGAAAAACCTTTTTACACAACAACCTCATTTTTCTCCAGTTTGGGGATGACAACAGTTCTACTCACAATGGTGCTGCATGCTGGAAGTACTCATTATCCTGTTGGCTCTACTCTGGTGAGTTCTCCCCTATTGCCCTCTTTGATTATTTGCCTCCATGTGCCGAACCTGATCCCCCTTCAAAGTTTATCATGGTTTTAGTGGTAGTATGACTGGTTTACATTTTGTATTTTCATGTTCGCTAGAAAGTGTTTGCTATGAAATTGAGATTATTGAGACGAATGTTGTTGTATAAGGTCACACATGTTTCTTACCTTTATAATTGGGTGATCAACTAATGGCCTTCGTTATATGGTGCGCTTCGATCCTCCCCCAAGGAATAAAGTCTGCATCGTCTATTTTGGTTTATTTAAATCCTTGCCAAATATTTTCTTTTGAGGAAACTCCTTGCAGAATGTTAATGCCATCATATGCTCTAATTCTCTGGTAGGCTGATTCGATGTGCTTATTTGACAATTCAACCGTTACTTACTAATAGTTCTTGGTACGGATGGCGTATGTAGCTATTGGGAATGTCTACTTAATCTGTGGTCATCGGCAGTTATTAGTAACATCTTGCATGATTATGTTGTTGCTAATAAAAAAGAACAGTCAGTTCCAGACAATATAAGGCAACTGAGATATGGTTTTGACTGTGTCATGTTTCTAGCGTACTATAGGTTGATAGCATGCTTCTAAGTTCTACATAGTTATTCTAGTTGATTGTCTCTTTAAGTGTTGATGTAGGTGGATGTTGTTTGTGTAGATATTACATTTTGCTGGCATGATTTTGACATTCTTCAAAAGCCTTTATGTCATCTGGGATGCTGTTTGGCTTGACATTCTTCAAAATTAGAGACTTAAATTTTCAGTTGGCTGATCAACCAACATGCAATTATTGTAGTATATCTATACTAACAATATCAGTTGCCATTGTAAATTATTGGAGTGGCTGATGTTGTGCTGGTTGTTGGCAAGAAGGTTAGGATTAGGCACTAACTGTTTTCCTATGTTCATTGTTTGCGTGCTTATCTAATGGCATTTTGAGAATCTCATGTCCCTGTCATGGTATGTTCATCGATCTCCTGTGTACTTATCTAAGCATTTGTTTCCTTTCGGGCCAATAATGAAATAATCTATGTGCAAGACTACAAGTACTCACATATATAATGGTTACAAATACCCACATCATTCTCAGTTCTAATTGACTTATTGCGCCATGGGCGCAACGGGTCATCTAGTGTTATTTATAACCTTGAAATTATAGACTGAAAAATTTACGCCTTTGTTTTCACCTAGGGTTCCATATTATGGAGAAGGTGTTCTGGATGGTCCTAACAAGCTCATAAACATGGATGTGTCTTGCTACCCTCCAGGTGATGTTCCTAAGACGGGAACCAAATGAAGAATCAGTGAAGGGTACAACCAATAAAGATGATGCCGGGAACTTGACGACCTCTGATAGCAATGTTATCGGTGCTCCACCTCCGGAGAAAGGTTAGTTTGAATAATGTACTATATCCCATTGTTCCTTTCTTCAGAACATTGCCGGTGCCAGGACTGCACCATTGTGTGGTGAAATGTGTGATTTCCGCTGAGGTTTGGATTGTAGGTTTTGTATGAATTTTCACTGGTATGGAATGATTTCTCAAAGAAGTTGTCGAACTAACTGAACCCAGAATTTAACGTGACATTGCAATTCCCCCTACAGTCATATTACACACATAAAACGATAGTCATTACTCCTGTATGTGCAGAGTAACAGTCTTGTTTGGACTTGGAACTCAATAGAACTTATCTCTTGAATTTACATCATCATTCTCTATGGGGCCATTTAATTTTGGATTTAAGACCCATCTAGCAAGCGGCTGGGTGCTGGATGGATCGGCCGAGCCACAGCTAAAAAAGGCTGCCCGTGATGACCCACACATACTAAAAGTAGGGTCACCTGGTTCCCGGCACGCCACCAACTTGCAACCCAGCGTGTTGCGCTAATTAAATATGGTCCAGGTGGCTCAGGGTTGTTTCCCTCTGTCCTCCGATGCCTTAATTGAGATCTAGAGATTAGTAGAATTTGCCTGTATCCTTCCTATCTTTTTTTCTTCATCTGTGTATGTCACCCCATGGAGAATTTGACAAAAGCAGCTAACTGAATGAGTACCAGATTTGGTTATCGCCTAAAATTCAAATCCTCTTCCATCTTAATCCCCTCCCCAAGCAAGAAATAGTTGCATGTTTTCTACAGGTGGTTGAAAGATACTAGTAGCTGAGTACTTCACAAATCTTCTGTGTCATGCAGCTCTTTTGTTGGGTTATCTTGAGACCATAATTATTTTAAATGTACATGACTGACACGTTGTTTAGGGTCCACGTTCTCATATATCCTTGTTCTTTATGTTGCTGTAGCATGTGGAAGATCATTTCCTTTGTTCTCTGAATTACATGCACTTTGGTGAACAAAAAGTATGATTGGTGTTCCTGGTGAAAATGAGTGAAGCTAGAAGATGCTATGAGAAGGAACTTGCCAAGACTATTTGAAGAACAGCCTGATCTCCTGCATGAGGGTAACATTTTTATTTTGTGTAATGACCTAGTAATTATGATAACATGAACTCATTGTTTGCAACATAACCTAGTAAATGCTTTTAGGAACTAGAGTTCATGTGGACTGGAAACTACTTAGCATCCTTCAATGAATCAAAGAGAGCATTATGCATTTTTCTTCAGTGAATGATTCACTTTATTCAGTATCATTGCCTGCTTTTTAATCATAAAATCTTCACGATTTATAATTAGATTATTAGTTGGATAAACCATTGTGGTAGAGCTGCCTTATTGCTTTCTGAAAATATGCTGCATAATCGGTAATATGAGGAGTCATCCTGTTACGGACAGTTATCAGGGGCAGCACTATAGCTGCAGGCCCAAATCTGCACACAGTCCATAACCACACCAACAGCTGTGCCGTAGGCAGGCACATGGCCAATCCTTGGTGGCCAAGAAGTCCTAATTTATCCCTAGGAAATATACCTCTATTAGGAAGTTGTCTTTACTCTTTCCAAGATTTGGTTTGCTCTCCAACTTATGTGATCACTCTGATCTATAATAAGGGAGGATAGGTTGTATTAGGGTTATCAATCAAGAAACAGAGAGAATTGTCCCAAACTGGGAGTTCAGAGCCTACAGTGCCGCGGCTGGGGACGAGTCCCTACGTGCGCCCGAGGGCGAACCTCGCTATCCCGTCCATTCCCACCTCCAACTCCACACGCGCAACGTCTTGGTATCAGAGAGGACCTTCCTTGGCCGCCCACCACCAACAGCCACCATGGCCGACCCTGTCACCACCGAAAACCTGGAATTGTCGGTGTCCAAATCTCCCCCCTCCTCCTCTACCTGACCTCAAACCGCTACCTGAGCTGGAATGATGTCGCAATGTTGATCCATGGGTGCAAGGAGAAAAAACTACAGTTAGAGAAACAACGTGCATGACAAAGCAAGTTTGAAAGATGAAATATAACCAAGTTTTTTGCTTGAATACGCATGAGACCTCGGTAGCATTGCATTAGATCATCAGGGATCAAACATCCCTGGTTCCATTTCATATATATGAAATAAACCAGGTCTCACATCATTCAGCCCATACAAATAACAATAAAAGTAAAAGACCTGGGGAGTTTGCGATACAGATTTATTACATATCTGAACAACAAAAGGAGTGGGAGTGGGAGGAACAGAGAGGGCGGAAAAGAGAACATGGTTTTACAAACGGCACTGCATCAACCCCAGATCACGTGGATTGCATCTTCATCTGATGGATGCACTCGCAGGAATCCCTTTGTCGCATACCATCCGTGATCAGCTCCCAGCAAAGAAGCCCAAAGAAGCCCTCCAGGAAAGTCCATCAAGCATGTTCTTGTAGTTAGTCAACCTATATCCAGCAGCAATCACCTGAGCAGATCCATCTGGTGTGATGCATATGCCTCCAGCATTGGACATTCCTGGTATTTGAATAGAACTTTCCAGATTTGGATGTTCCTCAGAACCAGATGCCAGACCTGCTTCAGATTCAACCAGGTGCTACGATTAAAAACAATCTCATTTCTAAATAGCCATAAACACCACAGGAGTGCAGCAGAGATTACGTTAAAAACTCATGCTTCTTTTTGCAGAACCATTTTGATGCCAAAGATTCAAAATCACAGATTCTTGTAGCAAATAGGCAGAGTCAAAGAAAAGATGTTTCACAGGTTCAATTTCCTTACAATGACTGCATTCTAGTGGTTTTGGATTCCCCATTCTCCTCAAGTTATCCCTAGTCAAATTTTGTTTTGTGAAAACAGCCGTAGGAAGGACTGAATCCTGGTAGGGATTTTAAGAGACCAAACAGCAGAAAAATATTTACAAGGAAGACCTAACACACACCAAATCACCCCACTACTAGACCAGGGAAAAAACACGCCTTTTACAAAAATAAGCTACCTCAAAAACGACCATTAGGTGGCAGCGGCTACCAGCTGTGCCAAGCCCTTTACTCCCAAATTTGTCTGAGCACCAGCTTGAGACTTGGTGTAGCGCCATTAAACACACAGTCATTCTGATGCTTCCACAACATCCAGGCCCCCAAAGTGGTCAGCGAGTTAAGACCCTAATTGCTTCCCGGAGTCAAAGAATTGATTCTCAGCCACCAAGCACAGAACACATTATCCTCGGCACGTGGTGAGAAGTCCTGTAGACTAGAGCAACAGAAGAGGATGCACCAAACTTGTCTAGAGAAGACACAGTTTGTTAAAATGTGTTGGATCGTCTCTTGCTCTTGATCACAAAGAGGGCATTGGCTCAGGTAGGGCAAACCCCTTCATGCCTATCTATGGACTACCCAACATCTATTCTACGCTACCAACCGGAGGAAAAGCTGACACTTCTTTGGCGCCCAAAACATACAGAGAAGCATATGACGGCAGTGAAGCGCATCCTTCGATATTTCGCTGGTACCAACCACTATGATCTAGGCTATAGCGACAATGACCTTGTCCACACACGGTTAGAAGACTGGAGTGACACGACTGGTTGGCTGTAGCGACAATGACCTTGCCGGTGACATTAACACCAGGAAGAGCACAAGTGGCACGATGTTCTTCCTTGGTAGCAGTCTGGTGAGCTGGCAGTCACTCAAGTATCGAGTGATGGCCCTGTCCTCCTATGAGGCAGTGTATGTGGCTGCCACATTTGCCGCAACACAAGTACTTTGGAAGCCAAAGATTGCTGGCGGGATGGGGTTTTGAAACCTGGGAGTTTTTCAATTTAGCCTTGCTTGGGAAGCACGGCTGGAAGCTCCTAACAAGCCCGGAGTGATGAGGAACACTAGATGAGGAAAAAAAATCCTATGTCAGATTTGTTTGGCTACTTCTAGATGCTTCCACCCTAGTGTAGTATGTCTTTTATTTTCTTTTCTACCCTACATACTGTTTTCTAGAGTCTTCTAGTTGTGAGTAGCTATGAGTTGAATGGTGAAACTTAAATAATATTTTCTAGAGTATTCTAGCTATAAGTAGAAGTATTCCCAAAGCCCTATAAATAAAGGTCATCACCCACTACCTATAATAGAAGTCGGTGTTCTTATCTAAGATCTTGGAGTAGATCTTGTGCTCTAGCAGTTCTGCATTGAACTCTTGCTTCATATTGGCCTACATTCGCCTCTAGAGCGATATCTAGTGCAACACGTTGAAGTTGTTCCTTCAACACTTGTGCTGGACACATTGTAGCAGCAGGGTGGAGTTGCTCCTCCATAATCTTGTGCTGCTTCAGGTGGTATCAGAGCCCCGTTGATCCATACAAGTTCTTGATGTTCTCTTTGAGAGCAAGCTGCAGCAAGCAATGGAGTAATTGGAGAAGAGGATGGATGCCGCAGAACAACAAATCAAAGAGCTGCGTGAAGATCATAATCGGAGATTTGACTAGCTAGTTGAGATGATAAGAAAGGGTGTTCCCCCTGCTGCCAATGAAGGAGATTCATCTAAAGAAAAGGGGATGTTCAACAAAGGAGAGGTAATCTTGGAGCAAGACCACCACAACATCGTGTTGTTCAACGTGCTTCAAGAAGGCCAATTTATGTTGAAGCTTCTGAAGGTGAAGAATATGATGATGCACTTGAAGAACCTGATCTCTATGCATATCGGGAAGTACCCAACCCTACATATGCAAAAGATACATACAAGGTGAAAGCTGAGATCCCAACGTTTAATTGAAATGTTGATATTGAAGGGTGCCTAGATTGGTTATGTGAAGTGGAGACTTTCTTTGAGGTCATGGAGGTTTCGGAAGATCGTACAGTTCCTTTGGTCGCATACAAGCTAAAAGGTGGGGCTGGTGCATGGTGGCACCGTGTTCAAGAAGAGCGCAGGCTGAGGGGAGAACCTCGTGTAAGAACTTGGCGGCAAATGAAAAGCCTTTTGAAAGGGAGATTTTTACCCGTTGATTATGACCAGATCCTATTTATCAAATTCCAAAATTGTGCTCAAGGAAATAGGACTGTTTCAGATTATATGGAGGAGTTTCTAAGGCTACAAGTGAGGTGCAACCTTGCTGAAACTGAAGATCAACAAGTTGCAAGGTACGTCAATGGTCTCAATGATGCTATTCAAGTTTGATTGATATGCAACAAATCTGGTCCATTGATCAAGCACAAGCTCTAGCCTTAAAGGCTGAGAGGTTTGTGAGGACAAGAAATACAACTAAGGCTCCATATCCTCATACTGAAGGCTCGTCTAGGGATCACACTAATAGAGTGGAAGAAAAGACCACTCCATCGAAGGAAAAACAAACAATCCCGAAGCAAACTAGAGGCAAGGCTAAGGCAAATGAAGGCCCAAAGTGCTATAAATGTGGTAAAGAGGGACACATATCCAACGGTTGCCCATTAAGAAAATTTGTTAACACTGCTATTCATGATGGTGAAGACGATGAGGAAAAATATGAATCTGAAGATGTAGAGGGACAAGAGGTTTGTCAATAAGAAGGTGAAGAGGTGGTATGTGTGATTTAGCGTCTCCTATGTTCCACACGACAACCTGACGACACAAAACGGAATAAAATATTTGAGAGCAAATGCACAGTGAATGGCAAGGTATGCAAATTAGTGATTGATAGTTGCAGCTGCGAGAATCTTATCTCCCAGAAGTTGGTGAACCATTTAAAGCTTGAGACTCATGATCATCCAAACTCCTACACTATTGGGTGGATCAAGAAAGGAGTCAATATGAGGATTACCAAACAATGCAACATACTACTTTCTTTGGGAAAGCATTATTGCTCAAACGTGTTACGTGACGTAGTTTATATAGATGCTAGCCATGTTCTTCTTGGGAGACCTTGGCAATTTGATGTTACTACACACAAGGGCAAGGAAAATTCTTACACTTTCATTTGGAACAAGAGAAAGATCGTTATTCTACCAAACAAAACTAAAGATCTCTAAGGAGGAGGGGAAAACTGTTAACTATCTCCCATACCTCTCATGAGTTTATGGAACACTTGAAGGAGGCAGATTTATGTGTTGCACTTTTTGTAAAAGGAGAAGAGCACCTGACTGTGAAATTCCCACTAAGGTAAGTGGTTTATTGGCAGAATTTTAGAACATACTTGGAGAGCCACAAGGCCTGCCACCGATGAGAGGAATTCAACATAGAATTGACTTAATTCCGGGAGCAAGTCTTCATAATCTTCCACACTATCTAATGAGCCCCAAAGAGCATTATATATTGAAGGAGAAAGTTGAGGAATTGCTGCAGAAGGGGCACATCCAAGAAAGTATTAGCCCATGTGTTGTACAAGCCTTGCTCGCGCCCAAGAAAGATGGATCTTGGCGCATGTTTACGGATGAAACGACTCTTTCGCGATCGCGCGTTGCAACGATCGATCTATTGGGCGCTGTTAAAAGGGCAGGGACCCCACCACGTGTGCGCGCACCATCAAAACACTGCCCCCATGATTTCAGGTGATGGGGCCAGCCGTGCTCTTCTATATTTTTATCCCCTCGTGAATTCAACAGTGGGCCCGGGGCGTTTAGTTCCTGTTCCTTTTTTTGACAACTGCGTTTAGTATCCTGTTCGATAGACTAAGGAAGGAAAGTTTAGTTCCTGTCCGAAACCGATCGTTCCAGCGCGCGCGCGCGGAATAGCATCTCCCGTTTACGAATAGTAGAGCCATTAACAAGATCACCGTAAGGTATACATTCCCTATTCCCGTTTGGGTGATATGTTGGATCAACTTAATGGAGCAAGAGTGTTCACAAGGGTAGATTTAAGAAGTGGATATCATCAAATTCGTACCAGACCCGGGGATGAATGGAAAACTGCCTTCAAGACAAACAAAGGGTTGTTAATCCGTATCAGACCTGGGGATGAATGGAAAACCGCCTTTAAGATAAAGGAAGGGTTGTTTGAATGGCTAGTCATGCCATTTGGACTCTCAAATGCACGTAGTACTTTTATGCATTTGATGAATCAAGTCCTTCAACCCTTCTTATCCTACTTTAATGTGGTCTATTTTGATGAAGCAAGGATGACGATGAACACTTTGATCACATTCGGAAGGTGCTAGAAGTACTAAGGGCAAATGAGCTCTACGTCAACTTGAAGAAATGTGTTTTCCTGCGAACACAACTTCTTTTCCAAGGATTCGTCATAACATGTGACGGTATTGGTGTTGACGATTCCAAGGTCGAAGCAATCCGAGAATGGCCAACTCCAAAGATCATTTCCGAGGTACAAGTTTTGTGAAGAATTTCGGCACTATAATGGCACCAACTACCGATTTCCTGAAGAAAGGAAGTTCCAATGGACAGAAGTGGCTGAAGCTAGTTCGAATGAGATCAAGCAAAAACTCTCACAAGCTTCTATCTTGGTACTACCTGATTTCAACAAGACTTGTGAGTTGGAGTGTGATGCAAGTGGAGTAGGCGTTGGAGCTGTTCTATCTCAAGAAAGGAAGCCCATTGCTTTCTTTAGTGAGAAGTTAAGCGAAGCTAGGCAGAAATGGAGTACCTATCAACAAGAATTGCATGTTGTTTCAGAGGTTTGAAAACTTGGGAAGTCTATTTGCTGCCTAAAGAGTTCATTTTTGATAGTGATCATCAATCCTTGAAGCATTTTAGAAATCGAAAGCATGTTGACCACACATGCTAGCAAGATGGGCAGCATATCTAAAGAGGTTTGACTATCTCATCGTGCATAAATTCTGGACAACTAATCGAGTGGCCGATGCTTTGAGTCTTCGTGCATGCCTCTTGACTTCTTTTGAGGTTGAACTTCCAGGTATGGATCAAAAGGAGTTGTATGAGGATATGAATACTTTGGCCATGTTTGGGTTAAGCACATCAGGGGCCAGCCATTAGGTGACGACTATTTGGTGCAGGATGGCTATATTCAGAAATGATCGTTTGTGCATCCCTGCGTGACAAACTAATTAGAGAACTCCATTCAAGTGATCTTAGTGGCCATGTTGGACCGGACAAGACTACCGCTAACCTGGAAGCTTGCTACTTTTGGCCACAAATAAAGAGAGATACTGTTTGTTCAGCGATGCCCTATATGTCAAACCTGCAAAGGCCAAGTCTAGAACACAGGGTTATGCATGTCTTTGCATGTTCTTGTCGCTCCATGGGAGGACATCTTTATGGACTTCGTCTTGGGCTTGCCCAGAACAAGACGAGGGAGTGATGCTATGTTTGTGGTCGTGGACAGTTCTCTAAGATGGCTCATTTCATCCCATGCCACAAGACAACGAACGCTCATCATGTGGCAAATCTGTTCTTTCGAGAAGTGGCCTCAGACCGTGATAGCAAGTTTCTTGTTGCATTTTGGCTCACTTTGTGGAAGCAATTCAACACTGAATTAAAAAAATTTCAGCACTTCTCATCCACAAATAGGTGGACAAATGGAAGCGGTGAACAAGTTTTTGGGTAATCTGATCCATTGCATTTGTGGAGAAAGAAAGGGACAATGGGATCTGGCTTTATCTCTTGCAGAGTTCTCCTAAAATAACTCCAAGCATAGATCCACAGGAAGGAGCCCTTTTCCCATTGTCTTCACTAATGTTCCAACACATGTACTGGACTTGGTGAAGCTACCATCAAGGGGAAACTCAAAATCAGCATTATCCTTTGTTGATAATTACATTGAGTTATTTGAAGAGATTCATGGTGTTTTGAAAGCACAAAATTAGAAATATAAACAACTTACTGACTGCAAAAGGAGGCCGAAATCATTCCGAGAGGTGATGGTATACCTCCGAAAAGAGAGGCTACCTTTAGGTGTTAAAGGGAAACTTAGGCAGCGAAGGTATGGGCCCTTCTCTATTGCGAGGAAGATAAATGATAATGCTTATGTAATTCCTCCAAGCGACATGGGTATATCCAACACTTTCAATGTTGCGGACTTGACTCTCTACCATCCAGAACAGGCGCTTTATGAAGACAACTCAAGGGCGAGTTCCAAGCTACCAGGGGAGAATGATGAGGAACACTAAATGAGGAAAAAAATCGTATGTCAGATTTGTTTGGCTACTTCTAGATGCTTCCACTCTATAGTATGTCTTTTCTTTTTGTTTCTACCCTACTGTTTTCTAGAGTCTTCTAGTTGTGAGTAGCTATGAGTAGAATGGTGAAACTTAAAAATAATGTTTTCTAGAGTATTCCAACTATAAGTAGAAGTATATGAAGGCTTTCCAAAAGCCCTATAAATAGAGGTCCTCACCTCTACTTTGGAACCAGACTATGTATCCCCACTACCTATAATAGAACTTGGTGTTGTTATCTAAGATCTTGGAGTAGATCTTGTGCTCTAGGAGTTCTAGATTGAACTCCTGCTGCCATATGGGCCTACATTCGCCTCTAGAGCGATATCTAGTGCAACACATTGAAGTTGTTCCTTCAACACTTGTGTTGTACACATTGTAGCAGCAAGGTGGAGCTACTCCTCCACAACCTTGTGTTGCTTCACGGAGTCCCTCTGTGCATGCATTTTGGAAGGCAAATATTTTCATCCACTGAGTTCATGGATGCTACTATTCCCAGGTGTGCTTCTGCCACTTGGCGAGCTATCATGGCTGGAAGACAAGAGTTGACAACTGGTTTGATAAAAAAATCAGAGATTGTTCCTCGGTCTCTATTTGGCACGCCAATTGGATACCAGGAATTCGTTCAGTACGACCATCTATTCACATTGGAGCTGCAAGCCTATCTTCGGTCTCTGAATTGATCGATGCCATGAAGGTCGATGAAATTTTTATAGCCCGAAAAGAAGATGCAATCCTGAATATTCTGCTGAAGCTAGGGGAATGGAAGGATTCTTAGGCATGGACAGCAGAAAAGTCTGAGATCTACACTGAAATTTGCGTACCGTTCTCTAGTGATTCACAACGAGCATTTAGCTTTAGAGGAAGGAACGGTTACAAAAACTGCAAAGAAGCAGAAATAGGTGTGGGCAAGACTTTGGAAGCTGAAAGTTGTGCCGGAAGTGCATGTGTGGTGGCGGGTGTTACGCGGTATTTTACCGGCTGAGAGCACTCTTAAGCATAGATACATTGCGGAATTGGCACGACATAGTCTGCCTTGATGCAGACGAGGATATGATTAATGCATTAATAACATGCACGTGTGCAAAAATGTTTTGGAGGGAGGCTAGGGAATGGCTTCATATAAAGCTTCCGGAGCTCCATACAGTAACTTTGTCAAGGGGTATATTGGTGACCTGAAATTTGATGAGATCGTGCAAAAATTATCACGGTTATGTCGGCTATCTCCAAGAACAATATCACTCATGATAAGGCAAGTTTGGACCCGGTGCATTCAATGAAAGTGACTAGGGAGGCCCTGTCGCTGTTGGAATTACCAGGGGAGCATGCTAGAATCTTGCCAAGTCATGGATGGAGACCTGTTGAGTTTGATTGCATAAAGATTAACTCTGATGAAGGAATATCTATGGATGCACGGATGGGTGGAGTAGGGGCACGTTGCCCGATCGTCCTCGGCCTGCGTGGGTGCTTGGTGTAAGCCTATTGAGGGTGTCACTGGTCCACTTGTTGTGAAGGCAATATCTCTTCGTGAAGGTGTGATCTTTGCTAAGCTTCGAGGCTTTGCGCGAGTAGAGATGGAAACTGGCAGTTTGAAGTGGTCAATCTCTGGAACTCATGCCGTTTCTTTGTGCTTGTTGATAGCGCCATTATTAGACATTGAAGGGCCAACGTCTTGTTTTACCTCTTTTGCTATTCATCATGTAAAGAGACATGTCAACGTTCTGGCCCACCTATGTGCGAAATGCTTGCACACTAGAGGTGACGAAGTGTTGGATGGACTCCCCCCAAGTTTTTGGTTACTAGCCTCATGGTTGACAGTGTCGGAGCCCCTTTGATTTAATAAAGCCCTTTAGTTCCCTGCAAAAAGGGTGAGAAGCTGTGCAGTCGAGCTAATGGTGGACAAGCAGTCCTTCTTGGCGTTGGCCCAAAACCCAGTCTTCTATGGACGCAACAAACACATCGACTTGGATACCATTTTATAAAGGACTGTTTGGAGGATGGGAGTGTCAATGCCAACTACATCAGCACCACAGACCAACTCGTTGACATTCTAATTCCATGAGTGGCGTGCTAGGATTGGGATGGTTCAAATCAATTCAAGTTTGATTTGCAAGGATTAGGAGGAGAATTGTTAGAGTAATCCTTGTAGCAGTTCGTCAATAAGTTAAGTCTTTTCCTTACGTAGTAAGCTAGTGAGTCAAGTCTGTGTCTTAGGCTACAAGTCTGTGAGTCATGTCAAGATGTCTTAGGCCTCATCAGCTGCATCTATCGCAACCAGAAACTGAGTCCCTAATCAAAACCTGTGCAAGTTACTACTAACATTAAGGCGACAAACTTTAGGCCAGGCAACCAAACAATGTTCACCGTTTGCCTCTTTTCTACCTCTCCAAGATGGGGTGGAGCCAGGAGTTAACCATGGGGGGTGGGGGTGGGGGGGGGGGGGGAGGGGGGCAAGTGATAACAATCGCTCTGGAAGTGTACTATATCCGAATATCAAGTCAAAATATAATATCATATCATTATAACTTTGGCAATAACATTACATAGATATACATTATTTAACCAATTACATAGATAAGCAAACCAACATGTGTTTGGCAATGAAAGAAAGCTATTTTTTGCTAACATAGATTTAATACTGCCAACGGGTTTGATCTGAATTATTTGGCACAAGACAAATTCAGGAATGAGCAATTGACATGAAAGAGCAATCTATTAAGTTATTTTCTTTCTTTGGATTAGCAAGGTAAAGCTAAACTGGAACGAAAAGGGGTAGATTAGATTAGAGTATGCATATATAGCACATCATGCACCTTGACAAATATCTCGACTGTGAAGAGAGGTCGGGGTAGACCGAAGTTGACATGGAAGGAGTCCATAAATATATAGATATGAAGGATTGGAATATCACTAAAGAACTAGCCATGGACAGGGGTGCGTGGAAGCTTGCTATCCATGTGCCAGAGCCATGAGTTGGTCACGAGATCTTATGGGTTTCACCTCTAGCCTACCCCGACTTGTTTTAGACTAAAGGCTTTGTTGTTGTATGAAGCATTATCTCCAGTCCACAAAGCACCCCACAAAGCATTTGTTGCTTCTATTTAGTCCATGTACCGATTGACTACAAGAAGGTGAAGGAGGACTCAAAGTGGTGGAGGCCATGGTGGATGAGATGGAGGCTCTGTCTAAGAACAAGACATGGGTACTAACAACTCTTCCAACAGGAAAGAAGTCATGCAACTGCAACTGGGTATAACACTATGAAGCAAAATGCAAAATGAAAGGTTGAAAGGTACAAAGCAAGAATTGTGGCGAGGGGGGTACAACCAGAAATATGGCATTGACTACGTCGAGACCTTTGCCCTAGTAGCACCGTGAAGATTTTGATCTCCTGCATAGCAAATTCCAGGTGGCCTTTACATGAGCTCGATGTGAAGAATGTCTTCTTGCATGGGGACTTGCAGGGGGAGGTGTACATGGATATTCCACCAAGGTTCTCAACTTCTAAGACTGTTGGCAAGGTATGCAGGCTGAAGAAAGCCCTTTACGGACGAAAGCGGACTCCAAGAGATTGGTTTGACAAGTTTAGACGGGTGATATGTGACATGGGGTATGGACAATGCAATGGTTTGTTTTATAGACACTCTAAAAAGAAAAGTGGCTACCATTGCAATTTACGTTGATGATACCATTATCACCGATGACGATGACGTAGAGATAACAAGGTTAAAGGGGTGTCTGAGTAAGGCCTTCAAATTTCAAGATCTTGGTCGACTCAAGTATTTCCTTGGTATGGAAGTGGCCAGGTCTCGAGAAGGAATAGCTCTTTCTCAAAGAAATTATACCTTGGACCTCCTCTATGATGTTGGCATGTTGGGTTGAGCTGCTTCAACCCCAGTTGACCAAAAGCATAGTGACTGCTCAATCTGGTGTTTCGGTGGATAAAGAAAAATACCAGCAATTGGTGGGAAGATTGTTGTACTTGTGTCATACACGACCAGACATTGCATTTGAAGTAACTGTTGTGAGTAGATATATGCATGAGCCTAGAAGCAAACATCTTGAGGCGATATATAGAATCTTGAGATACCTGAAGGGTTCTCCTCAGGAAGGACTGATATACAAGAGTTAGGGACACCTTGTTAGGCATGGTTATTATGGTGCTGATTGGGTTAGCTGCCTAGATGACAGGTGATTAACTTTAGGCCATTGTGTTTTTGTAGGAGGAAATCTAGTGTCATGGAGAAGCAAGAAACATGTTGTTTCCAAATCAACTGCAGATGTTGAATACAAAGCCATGTCCTAGCGATTGAGTGAGTTGTTATGGACAAGGAATCTATTAGAAGAGCTAAAAATATTTAAGAGCAGTTGTATGAATGTATGGTGCGACAAAAAGTCGGCAATTAACATAGCAAACAACCCAGTTCAACATGATAGAACCAAACATGTGGAGATTAACATATTCTTTATCAAATAAAAATTGGATGCTAGGATCAAAATAATGTGAGTTCAGTGTAGCAAATTGTAGATTTGCTTGACTAAAGCACTGAGAACCAGAGAATGCAGTTTAGCGTGTGACAGGATGGGAATGATACATATCTATCACCCCTCTTGAGGGTGAGTGTTTTATGAGAGTGCTCATCACCTGGCCCATGAGGCCTAGGCCCACTACTACCAAGTGACATAGAAGGAGGGCGTGAGGATGTTTGCTCAGACAAGAGTCGCCAGTGCATCGACGCGCAGGTTAGCCCATGAGGCCCATGACCACTACCGCCAAGTGACCTAGAAGGAGGGCACGAGGGTGTCTGCTCAGGCAAGAGCTGCCAGTGCTATTGATGCCCTGGTTAGCCTCCATCTCAATAGTTGTAACAGAAGTTGATATGCAACTTAATTGGTGGAGTGTAGCTAAGAACATTTAGCAACTTAGGACGCTCGTGGATTAGATAACGTGCAGTTAGTAGGCAATTTAGCGTTAAATAACCAAAACACAGAGCTACTAGTTTGGGTGCACCTATTTTGACCCCCAAAAATGCCTATGATAAGGATTATGAGTTGTGCGACTAGTCTTACAGTCTTAACATCAGTGTTGACCAGGTGTATCGACTTGACTCATAGAGGTAATCAATCGACTACTCGACTTATCCATGACTAATCTCGACTAGTCCAGGAATTTGAGTCGAGCGACTACGTTTTTGCTGTAAAAGGGCCTATCCCTAGGTGTTAGGGCTGGCGGATAAGGCCATGCTTGTGGAGCCCTAGCTCCAGAAGAAGCTCTCCAGCCCGACACCCATCCAACTACCTCTTCCGTTGCCACCTCTACTGTCGTTGTCGTGCCGCCAGCTGTTGATGCTCTACCCCTAGCTATCCTCCACGGCTGTAGCAGGTTGTTCCTATTGTTGGTGCTTTTCTCCTTTGCCAGCTCTTCTCCCCTAGCTGATGTTGCTTTTGCTCTGCGTGCTGCTTCGCTCCTCCTTCAGCTGGTGGTGTGGTGCTTGGTGTTGCTCCTCCCCTTGTTCTCATGGTCGATGGGAGAAGTACCAACAGCACCACACCCTGATGACAATGTCTATGCCTAAATTGAAGTGGAGGATTTGGTTGTGTACAATTGGAGTCTCCCGGCGACTGACCTGGTCGAGCTTTCCCATCGATTCAATCCATCCACTTAGAGTGTTCTGGTTGTTGTCGTTGCTGTTTTCTGGGAGGCTAATACAAAGGTGGTCGCCGCTGAGCCGCATGGGAACCAGTGCTGGTCAGGATCGCTTCAGCGTCGGACCTCGCTGAGCATCACGTCATGTTCAATATCCTTGTAGGCTAGGTGCCATGGCAGCCATTGTCGAGCTGCATGGGGGTGGGTGTTAGATTAATCATGTCCTCTATTATTCAAGCTTTGCTTTCTTCTTTGAGTTTGTTGTAATAATAAGGAGGTGCATAGGCCATGAAGTGTTGGCCATGCCCTGAACACTATGGGCTCCTTGACTTGCTAGGCACAACAGTCAGCAAAACGAGTGGGTGAGCAGGGCGCAACTGGCAGGCGCGCTCCTGAGTGTACGTTGCTGCGGCAGAGGGTGCATATCTCCTCGGCTCTTGCCGCTTGAGAATTAATCCCAAAAATACCAAAATGGCATGCGGTGTAGTGCCGACCAAAACACTCCTCTTTTCTTGGTTCTCTCTTGCTGGTCTTCCTCTGCTTCTTGGTTGCAGTTTTAGTGTGCACTCAACCCATTTGAGCTTTTGCCTGATTTAGGTTCCTGTGAGATTGAGCGTCTCGTGGTATCCGCGGTCATAGTGAGGCCGAGGAAGGCTTGTAGACCATCATTTGGCATTGGAGCTCGAGGCAGGAGGAGAAAGCAATTGCATATTCACCGCCGCTGACGGAGATAGCCAAGGCAACGAAGAAGCGGATTGAGACGAAACACGCGGAATTGGTGGAAGTAGAGCAGAAGGAGAGGAAGGCTTGTAGACCATCATTTGGCATCGGAGCTCGAGGCAAGAGGAGAAAGCAATGGCATATGCACCGTCGCCGACGGATATAGCCAAGGCAACGAAGAAGCAGATCGAGGCGAAACGCGCGGAATTGGTGGAGCAGAAGCTGAAGGCCATCAAGGTCAGCGGAGGAGGTGGGTTGCTGTTGCTGACTACGCAGCCCGTCATTGTGACTCAGCAACCGCGCCTCCATGTCACATGGCCGCAGCTCACACGCACAAACTATATGATTTGGGCCATGAAGATGTGTGGCCCTGCAAATCGGCCCATGTGTGGGAGGTGATGTTGAGCACAACCATAGATTATGACATGGACAAGGAAGCTTTGTTCACGATCTATTCTGCTATACCAGACTCTGTGATATCGTCTCTCGCCAGCTGTGATTATGCTAAAGCTGCTTGGGATGCCATCAAGATATCTCATTTGGGGTATGATCGTGTGAGGGAAGCAAGTCTTCAGTCACCGTGCATGGAATTTGAGGTGTTGTAGATGGGAGACACGGAGTTCGTTGATGACTTCGTGAGCAGGATTACAATGCTCCTTGCAGGGATCCGTGCACTTGGTGACATATTGTTAGAGTTGTGCGTGGTCCAAAAGTTCCTTCAAGTGGCACCGGTGCACTATATGTAGATTGTCACTTCGATTGAGCAATGTGTGCCGCTTAAACCCTCATTTTGGAGGACCTTGTCGGACGATACAAGGCGCATGACGAGCGAGTTCGTCAAACGCTTCGGCAACCCCATCGATGGTATGCACCTTATGGTATCTCGTTGTAAGCGGGAAAATTTCGTTGGTAACAAGAGATCCGAGGTGAGTTCTGGAGTGAAGAAAAGGTAGGAGGTGGAAGTGTTACTTCTAGTAGACAGAGCATAGAACAACCAAAGGGGGAATGGAAGTTTGCCAATAAGAAAGTGAGATGTGTGGCAGAAAAGATGGGCCACTGAGGATGTTGATCTGCTGTTGTAAGATTATATAGCCTTGATCTTAGTCTGACAAGGCCAATTTGCTTGACGGCAAATGCAGGGGATACTTCATGGACTTGACATGCTAGGTATGGACACTTAAATTTCAATGCATTGCGTGATCTTGCTAGAAAGCAAATAGTAGTGGGACTACCTTAGGTAGATCATATAGAACAGATCTGTGATGCTTGCAGGGTAGAGCAATCACTAAGAATTGTGCATGCTGATCTATGTGGGCCTGTATCACTAAGACTTGTGCACGCTGATCTATGTGGGCATGTATCACCACCAACGCCGGCAGGGAACAACTACTTGTTGTTGGTTGTTTATGATTACAATAGATACATTTGGATAGGTTAAAAAGTAAATATCAGGCTTTGGCAACTATACATAAAAGTCAGAAAGAGAGGAGAGCTGAAAAGTAAGTGAGTTGTGAACTGAAATATCTTAGAACAGACAGAGATGGAGAGTTTAATTCAAAGAATTTTGTTGAATATTGTGATGAGCATGGAATTAAACATTACCTCACCACACCATATTCACCACAACAAAAGGGTGTGGTAGAACGTAGAAATCAGACAGTCATCTACATAGTAAGAAGTCTTTTGAAAAGCATGTGTGTTCCTAGACCATTTTGGGGAGAGGCAGTCACCACGGTTGTGTATATCTTGAATAGAGCTCCTACAAAGTGTGAAGGACAGGATACCGTATGAGGCTTGGTTTAACAGAAAGCCAAAAATTTATCACTTGTGCACTTTTTGGTGTGTTGCTTATGTAAAGATCACAAAGCCAAACCAGTCTAAGCTAGAGGACAAAAGCATCCGTGTTGTTCCAATTGGATACGAACCACTGACAAAAGCCTACAGGTGTTTCAATCCTACAAGCAAGTCATTGTCACAAGGAATGTGGTGTTTAATGAAGCAAAACCGTGGGAATGGAGTGCGGTGTCTAATCTGGAGATGCAAAATAGGGGAATTGAGTTTTCAGTCTACTATCCTGCGCTGGAAGCTACTACTAAAAGTGAAGCAGCTGTAAGGACCTAGCAAATCACTCGGCCCTCATGCTCAACACCAGAAGTGACCTTGACCTCAGTGATGAGAATGAGTGCATGCTCGGGGCAGAAGAGCCGATGTCTCTAGAAGATGCATAGGAAGAGGCATGTTGGCAAAGAGCCATTGATGAAGAGATGTCATCAATAACTTAGAATGCCACTTGGTTCCTAATTGATCTACTGGTGGAACACAAGGCTATTTTTTCTCAAGTGAGTGTACAAAGTCAAAAAGAGTCCAAGTGGTGAAATTTTAAAGCACAAGGCTCGCCTAGTTGCAAAAGGGTATGTGCAGAAAAAGGGTATGTGCAGAAAAAGGGTATGTTTGGAGTGTTCATCATATGGACGTCAAGTCAACTTTTCTGAATGGTGAATTACGCGAAAATGTATATGTCAAACAACCTCTGGGTTATGAACAAGAAGGCAAAGAATTCAAGGTTCTGAAATTGAGAAAAACTCTGTATTGACTGAAGCAGGCACCGAGAGCCTGGAACTCGAAGCTTGATGCAAGTTTATATCTTTGGGTTTTGCAAGGTTTCCTCTAGAGCATGGTGTCTATACTAGAAACTCTAGTGGAGCTTGATTAGTTGTGGGAGTATATGGTGGTGATTTAATCATTACACGCTCAAGTGATTCCAGGTTTGCAAACTTCAAGAGTCAAATGATGGATTTGTTCAAGATGCGTGTTCTTGGATTGTCATCCTACTATTTGATCATTGAAATTGCTCAACGTCCAGATGGTATCACACTCTGCCAAACATGATATGCCTTGAAAATTCATGAGAAGGCAGGGATGTAAGTTAGATTCCAATGGAACCAAAACTGAAGCTACACAAGTCAAAAGGATGAAGAGATGGTGGATCTTACAATGTAGAGGAGTCTCGTAGGCAGCCTGAGGTATTTGTGTAACACCAGGCCATATCTTGCTTACTCAGTGGGAATTGTAAGTAGATCCATGCAGGAACCTACAATGTCCCATATGGTTGCTATAAAGCGGATCTTGAAGTACATAAAAGGAACCACTTCCCTTTGTTGTCATTACAACAGAAAAAGGAAGAATCACCAACACTTGCGGGATACAGTGATAGTGATCTAGCAGGAGACATCAATGAGTTTAAGAGTACATGTGGTAACGTGTTCTTCCTTGGCTCGAATATCATCTCCTGGGTCTCACAAAAGCAAAGAGTAGTTGCTTTTTCATCTTGTGAAGCAGAATACATTTCTGCTTCATCAACAGCTTGTCAGGGCTTGTGGCTAGCCCGTGCTTGGTGATTTGAGGTGCAAGGAATTGGACTGTGTGAACCTGAAGGTTGACAGCCAATCCGCCATCTCTTTGAGCAAGAGCCCGGTTTTTTATGCCTACAGTAAACACATTCAAATCGATATCATTTTATTCGTGATTGTGTAGAGTAAGGCACTGTGGCTGCGGAGCATGTGAGAACAAGGACCAACTTGCATATATACCGATGAAGCCATTGCCGCATTTGAAGTTCATCGAGCTGCAAGAGAGAATTGGTCGTTCAGTACCAAACCTTGGACAAGCTTGGGGGGGGGGGGGGGGGGGGTTGTTAGATTAATCATGCCATGTGTTATTTAAGCTTTGCTTTCTTCTTTGAGTTTGTTGCAATAACAAACATGTGCATTGGCCATGAGGTGTAGGCGATGCCCTGAACACTATTGTGTCCTTGACTTGCTGGGCATAGTGGTCCGCAAAAGTACTGGAGGCAGAGTGGGTGAGCAGGGTGCAGTCGGTGGGCGTGCTCCTGAGTGTATGCAGTGCCTACCAAAATTCTCCTCTTGGTTCTCTCGCGCTGCTATTCCTCTGCTTCTTGGTTGTAGTATCAGTGTGCACTCGGCCCGTCTGAGCTTTTGCCTGATTCAGGTTCCTATGAGATTGAGCGTACCATGGTGTCCACTGTCATAGTGAGGTTGAGGGAGGCTTGTAAACCATCGGTGGGCACGGGTCGGGGTTGAGTGACATGAAAAGATGTGAGGTGCGGGAGATTGGATATCAGGGAACCACTAGAGCAGAAAAGCCTACTAGCGGCGTTGGCATAACGTCATTAGTGGTACTCGATCCCCACGTCGCAAGTATGACGCCACTGGTAAGGGTCACTATTGCCGGCCTCCCACACCAATAATGTCACCCACTTCAGCCCCGTTGCGCGTGGACGCCACTAGTAAGTTGTACACATTGGCGATGATGCGAGCACGCGCCACAATGGGCGGTCTTACCAGTGGTGTCCGATGGGTACCTGCGCCATTACTGGATGGTGTTGTTAATGGATCTTACTTGTTTTGCCATGCTATCGGTCTCCTCGATATTAGTGGTGTTTCTTTATTTGTTTGCGCCGTTGGCCGAGGAGCGTATCAGTGGAGTTCTCTTAATTATCCACGTACTAGCCTCTATTTTGCATTAAGCACAAGAATGACAAGATAGCATGCATATTTAAAACACAAGTACGATTAGAGTAAACTCAAAAAGAACGCACGTTAACAAAATGAGAACTGTATATATTTAAAACAACCGAATCAGGTGTGTGCATATGTATCTTAAAAAACAGTGATTGATCAAGCATTGACAAACGTGAAGACAACCAGAAATGTATTTTTGTGCACACCAACTGAACGAAGCATCTTCACCATCGTTTACTATCTAGCGTTGGCTTCAATTGTTGCAATCGAAACTGTTGGGATGATGATCAGTGTCTGCTACCGTGGCAAACAGTAAGGAAATGTCTTGCCATACTCCCTTTGAGCGCCCCACTCTCTCCGCTGGAGTTTCTATGCCACCATGGAATATCCCTCTGGCATCGATGACATTCTTGTTAGTTACATCTCGAGGATCGCAAGCTTTCATTGGATGCGTCAAAGCTCTTCTGTGTTCTTCAGTTGAGATGTCCTGTATGCCTTTACCCATGTTGTCATGTCAACCTCCACCTTGAAGGCTCTTTGCACCCTTAAGTATTCCTCCATATGGTGAATGATGTAGTAGATCCCATCACATTGTTTTCTGGTTGTTACATGGAACAAAAGGTGGTGTTGAGATTGAAGCATCCCACGCCGAATTTGTTCCTCTTTGACATTGACCATGATGTATCGTCCCCTGTATTTATAATTAAATAGAGCATCATCTTTAGGTGGGTGTAGTCATTCTTCTCGTGTCTCAACGAATCCAGGGCATAAGCGGCTGCCGACTTAGGGGATACGATGGTGACCTAGTTGGTTTTGCACAAACACAAAAATGCATGGTTAATTAACATTGATACGTGCAATCATAATGGAATTGCACGAATTCATATTGGTGCTAGACTTGCATGAAAAAGTAGAGCACGAGAAGGTGGCCCTTCTCCCTATTGGTAACCATGAAGTTCAAAAGGTACTGTTTCCGAGTCACAAAATTTTAAGGGTTGTAAAGGTTGTCCTCATTCATGAGGTAAGGGTCTCGCTACTGCGACAATCCAAACATTTTGGAGTGTGGCCGGATTGGCTTGATAGAGGGCCATACCCTAATGAAGGATGGGTTGAGCCGGAAGAAGCTAAATATTTTTAACATGTCCTCGCAATCCAGATAGAATTTTTCCACTGGGAAAACAACCACGAAGTCAAGACTCGGCCGCATATGCACCATGAAAAATGGGCGGTCTTCATCTCGACGTGAAATATTGCCCTTCTATCGAGCAAGAATGTCATGGAGAATCATCATTTCTGCGTCGGGATGTTGTGAAAATTCCACGGTATGACGGGACGACCAGGAATATGATTCGGCCGCAACAGAGGAGGACTAGTACCATCTGGTTGGTTAGATCCTGAGGATTTGTTAAGTGGTTTTTGAATCGGTTTCTGGCTAGTAGTGCTCTGGAATTTTTTCTTTCTAATAGTATCATGCTTTCTCTTCCAGGGTATCGGGCCCACTATATCATCTCCGGCCACATTCTGCAGTGTGTTCGGAGTCGGCACCAGTAGGCTGGGTTGTTTCTCATCGATGCAATTATCTGGTGGCGTCTCAAACAATAGACCCTTCCGGCAAGCAGTTGCAGGAGCAAACATGGCATAGTCATGATTAAGAAACGAGTCAACGTCCATGACCTCATGAGCAGCCACTCGGTCCGCCATCGGATCCTTAAGACCTTCTTTCTGTTTGGTTGGACCCAAAGGGGATGGTCCTCGTGTATCGAAGGTGTGGTGGGGGTATCGGCGGTGAGGGTGTTTCGTCTGGGGATGCCATGCCCAAGTAAATTAGATCCTTCAGCTACCGAAGGGGCCAAATCAGGCAATCAGAGAGTTTCATCTTCTGTGAGTATGCCCCTTCAAGTTGTTTAGGACGTTTCACATCTTCATAACCGGATTCCACCTGAACCACCTCACCTTACACATCTCGGCTGGAAACTCCACCCTCTGGATCACTCTCTGTTTGCGATTAGGCCTATTGCAACTTTCCTCCTCTCACCCCTCAACATGACGTAGAGAGTGTATGACGTCTCCCTGTGAAGCATGTATAGGATGCCGATGTTAGAGAATCAAAGAACGAATCCATGTATGGAAGATGGTCCAGGTTTGGCAGGCGGCGCTTACTATGAGGGCGTTGAAATCTGCCGGTGACAATCGATGGCCCATGAAAGGGACAGAGGGGATGCTAGGAGGTCCTGCGTCGGGACTGCTCTTGGGCATTGCCGACGGGGTGTGGGAAGACAATGGCTAGTGTTTCCCCAGATAGAATACTATGCTTGGTTGCGTCATTTATAGTACCCATCATGCTATTTACTTGGGCTGTGGCAACGACTCTGGCTTCGAATATCGTTCTATCTTCATAAGTAGACTGGCAGGTTTGATAGGTCACCTCCAGGTTCTCGTGTTTAGCACTATCCTTGTCTTTGCCATTCGTAGGGAAGGTGTATCCGTTGATATCATATGATTGATAGGTCACGATATTGCACCAGGGGGTGGGGGGGTGGGGGGGATGTGCCAAGGTGAAGATGGTCTTTGATCTTGAATCAGTAGCTGGCAATGGATTTTCTTAATGTGATCCTTGAACGAAGTTGCGAACTTGGCGTTGTGCCCTTCTATAATTTGGTCCTCGTTCAGTCGTTCTTTTCTTGCCTTGCGTTCTTGTACCTTCTTATTGGGCATTTCTGTGCATTTGTCCAATCATCGACCATTTGTATGTGTTGTAACGCTACCGTGTGCTCTCTTGTAGCCGTCCTCTTGTCTATCATGATGCACATGCAAATCCGGTTTCAGAATGGCGCTACCTACTCATTCAAGCTTGTCAGCATGCTTATTAACGGGAAAACCAATAGATTTCCCGACATTAATGTAATATGCAGAAAGAGACACACTCCTCGGTCTTCTATCCCTGCATGATGCTTCCATCTGGATGGGCCTTGTTAGGAACGCATCCCTTGACGAACCCATTCATCCTTTCGCATGGGAACATGTTGTGAAAGAATACCGGTCCCAGTTTGATTATCTCATGATCAAGGTGGACCAACGATGGACCATAACGTAAAAAAATGCGGGCAGGAAGTAGATCTCAAGCTCACATAGTATGACAATGATTTCTTCTTGTGGCCTTGCGAGTCGTTTCAAACTAATAGACTTATGAGAGATAACGTCGAAAACATTGCAAAGGTCAAGAAGTGTATCGCGGACATGCTTGTCCATAGCTCCTCTTAAGTTCAACCGGAAGTAACCTTGTCATCATCACATGACAGTCATGACACTTCATTCGAAGACCCGGCGTTTTTTCATGTCTAAATGTCTGCAAGGGCTCCACGGAACTAACTTTGATACCTCCGAGGCACTTGAAATTTGATCGAGCTCCTTGTCATCTAGAGTGAAGCAAGCGCGGGGACAACGATCATGATGAGGAGACTATGTACCCACTACCTATAATAGAACTTGTTCTTCTTATCTAAGATCTTGGAGTAGATATTGTGCTCCAGGAGTTCTGGATTGAACTCTTGCTGCCATATTGGCCTACATTCGCCTCTAGAGCGATATCTAGCGCTGCACGTTGAAGTTGTTCCTTCAAAACTTGTGTTGTACACATCGTAGCAGCAAGGTGGAGTTGCTCCTCCACAACCCTTGTGCTGCTTCAGGTGGCATCAGAGCCTCATTGACCCATACTAGTTCTTACTATCCTCTTCGAGAGCAAGTTGCAGCAAGCAATGGAGCAATTTGGGAAGAGGATGGATGCTGCAGAACAACAAATCAAAGAGCTGTGTGAAGATCTTAATCGGAGATTTGACCAACTGGTCGAGATGATAAGAAAGGGTCACCAATGAAGGAGATTCATCTAAAGAAGAAGAAGAGTCTCATCAAAGAAGGAGAGGTAATCTTGGAGCAAGACCGCCACAACAACATGCTTCAAGAAGGCCAATTTATGTTGAAGCTTCTGAAGGTGAAGAATATGATGATACCCTTGAAGAACTAGATCTCTACGCATATCGGAGAGTAACAACCCTACATATGCAAGAGATACATACAAGGTGAAAGCTGAGATCCCAACTTCTAAAGGAAATGTTGATATTGAAGGGTGCCTAGACTGGTTATATGAAGTGGAGACTTTCTTTGAGGTCATGGAGGTTTCAGAAGATCGTAGAGTTCCTTTGGTCACATACAAGCTGAAAGGAGGAGCCGGTGCATGGTGGCATCGCGTTCAAGAAGAGCGCAAGCTGAGTGGAGAACCTCATGTGAGAACTTGGCAGCAAATGAAAGGTCTCTTGAAAGGGAGATTTTTGCCAGCTGATTATGACCAGATCCTATTTATCCAATTTCAAATTTCTGCTCAAGGAAATAGGACCGTTGCAGATTACATTGAGGAGTTTCTAAGGTTACAAGTGATGAGCAACCTTGCTGAAACTGAACATCAACAAGTTGCAAGGTACATCAATGGTGTCAATGATGCGATTCAAGATCGATTGATGATGCAACAAATCTGGTCCATTGATCAAGCACAAGCTCTGGTCTTAAAGGCAAAGAGGTTTGTGAGGACAAGAAAGGCAACTAAGGCTCCATATCCTCCATATCCTCATGCCAAAGGCAAAACGACCCATCCAGAAGCAAACTAGAGGCAAGCATAAGTCCAATGGAGGCCCAAAATATTATGAATGTGGTGAAGAGGGACACATATCCAGCAGTTGACACTAAGGAAATTTGTTAACACAACTATCCATGATGGTGAAGGTGATGAGGAAGAATACGAATCTGAAGATGTAGTGGGACAATAGGTTTGTCAAGAAGAAGGTGAAGAGGTGGTATGTGTGATTCAACATCTCCTATGTTCCACACCACAATCTGGCGACACACAATGGAAGAAAATATTTGAGAGCAAATGCGCAGTGAATGGCAAGGTATGCAAATTAGTGATTGATAGTAGCAGTTGCGAGAATCTTATCTCCCAGAAGTTGGTGAACCATTTAAAGCTTGATACTCATGATCATCCAAACCCCTACACTATTAGGTGGATTAAGAAAGGAGTGAATATGAGGATCACCAAACAGTGCAACATACTACTTTCTTTGGGAAAGCATTATTGCTCAAACATGTTGCGTGACGTAGTTGATATAGATGCCAACCATGTTCTTCTTCAGAGACCTTGGCAATTTGATGTGGATACTACACACAAGGGCAAGGAAAATTCTTACTCTTTCATTTCCAACAAGAGAAAGATCATTATTTTACCAAACAAACTGAAGGTAATACCCCTAAGGAGGAGGGGAAAACTATGTTAACTATCTCCCATACCTCTCATGAGTTTATGGAAGACTTGAAGGAGGCAAATTTGTGTGCTACACTTGTTGTAAAAGGAGAAGAGCGCCTGACTGTTCAAATTCCAGCAAAGGTACGTGGTTTATTGGCATAATTTCAGAACATACCTGGAGAGCCTCAAGGCCACCGATGAGAGGAATTCAACATAGAATTGACTTAATTCCGGGAGCAAGTCTTCCTAATCTTCCACGCTATCGAATGAGCCCAAAGGAGCATGATATATTGAAGGAGAAAGTGGAGGAATTGCTTCAAAAGGGGCACATTTGAGAAAGTATTAGCCCATGTGCTGTACTAGCCCTACTCGCGCCAAAGAAAGATGGATCTTGGCGCATGTGTGCGGGCAGTAGAGCCATTAACAAGATCACTGTAAGGTATAGATTCCCTATTCCCTGTCTGGATGATATGTCGGATCAGCTTAGTGGAGCAAGAGTGTTCACAAAGCTGGATTTAAGAAGTGGATATCATCAAATCCGTATCAGACCCCGGGATGAATGGAAAACAACCTTCAAGGCAAAAGAAGGTTGTTTGAATGTCTAGTCATGCCGTTTGGACTCTCAAATGCACCAGGTACCTTTATGCACTTCATGAATCAAGTCCTAACGACCCTTATTATCCCACTTTGTTATGGTCTATTTCGATGACATCTTGATCTATAGCGAGGATGAGGATGAACACTTTGATTACATTCAGAAGGTGCTGGAAGTACTAAGGGAAAATCAGCTCTACGTCAACTTGAAGAAATGTGTTTTCTTGCAAACACAACTTCTTTTCCTTGGATTCGTCATAACATGTGACAGTATTCGTGTTGATTATTCTAAGGTTGAAAGCAATCCGAGAATGGCCAACCCCGAAGACCATTTCTGAGGTAAGAAGTTTTCATGGCTTTACAACTTTCTATAGGTGATTTATGAAGAATTTCAGCACTATCATGGCACCAATTACCGAGTGTTTGAAGAAAGGAAGGTTCCAATGGACAGAAGCAGCTGAAGCTAGTTTCAATGAAATTAAACAAAAACTATCACAAGCTCTTGGTGCTACCTGATTTCAACAAGACTTTTGAGTTGGAGTGTGATGCAAGTGGAGTAGGCATTGGAGCTATTCTATCTCAAGAAAGGAAGCCCCATTACTTTCCTTTGTGAGAAGTTAAGTGAAGCTAGACAGAAATGGAGCGCCTATCAGCAAGAATTGTATGCCGTTTCATAGCCTTGAAAACTTGGGAAGTTTATTTGTTGCCTAAAGAGTTCATTGTATATAGTGACCGTCAATCCTTGAAGCATTTTAGAAATCAAATGCATGTTGACCGCATGCTAGCGAGATGGGCCGATGCTTTGAGTCGTCATGCATGCCTCTGAAGAGGTTTAACTATCTCATCGTGCGTAAATCTGGGACAACTAATCGAGTGGCCGATGCTTTGAGTCGTCGTGCATGCCTCTTGACTTCTTTTGAGGCTGAACTTCCAGGCATGGATCAAATAAAGGAGTTGTATGAGGATGATGAAGACTTGGCCATGTTTGGGTGAAGCATATCAGGGGTAGCCATTAGGTGACGACTATTTGGTGTAGGATGGCCATCTCTTCAAAAATGATCGTTTGTGCATCCCAAGGAGTTCTCTGTGCAACAAGCTAATTAGAGAACTCCATTCAAGTGATCTTAGTGGCCATTTTGGACGGGAGAAGACTATCACTAACCTGGAAGCTCGCTACTTTTGGCCACAACTACAGAGAGATGCTGGAAAGTTTGTTTAGCGATGCCCCATATGTCAAACCTGCAAAGGCCAAGTCTAGAACACAGGGTTATACATGCCTTTTCCTATTCCTGTTGCTCCATGGGAGGACATCTCTATGGACTTCGTCTTGGGCTTGCCAAGAACAAGGCGAGCAAGTGATGTTGTGTTTGTGGTCATGGACATATTCTCTAAGATGGCTCATTTCATCCCATGCTGCAAGATAACGAATGCTCATCATGTGGCAAAATCTATTCTTTTGAGAAGTGGTCAGACTTCACGGAGTACCAAGGTCCATCGTGGTAGACTGTGGTAGCAAGTTTCTTGCTGCATTTTGGCTCACTTTGTGGAAGCAATTCAACACTGAATTGAAATTTTCTAGCATTGCTCATCCACAAACAGATGGACAAACGAAAGTGGTTAACAAGTTTTTGGGTAATCTGATCCGTTGCATTTGTGGAGAAAGAAAGGGACAATGGGATTTAGCTCTATCTCTTGCAGAGTTCTACAATAATTCCAAGCATAGATCCACGGGAAGGAGCCGTTTTTCCATTATCTACACTAAAGTTCCAACGCACATGGTGGATCTGGTGAAGCTACCATCAAGGGGAAACTCAAGGTCTGCATTGTCATTTTCTGATAATTACACTGAGTTATTTGAAGAGATTCATGGTGTTTTGGAAGCACAAAATCAGAAATATAAACAATTTGCTGACTGCAAAAGGAGGCCAAAATCATTCCAAGTTGTTGATAAGGTGATGGTATACCTCCGAAAAAGAGAGGCTAACTTTAGGTGTTAAAGGGAAACTTAGGCAACGAAGGTATGGGCTCTTCTCTATCGTGAGGAAGATAAATGATAATGCTTATGTGATAGATCTTCCAAGCGACATGGGTATATCCAACACTTTCAATGTTGCGGACTTGACTCTCTACCATCCAAAAGAAGCACTCTATGAAGATAACTCGAGGGCAAATTCCAAACAACTAGGGGAGAATGATGAGGAGACTATGTACCCACTACATATAATAGAACTTGTTGTTCTTATCTAAGATCTTGGAGTAGATCTTGTGCTCTAGGAGTTCTGGATTGAACTCTTGCTGCCATATCGGCCTACATTTGCCACTAGAGCGATATCTAGTGCTGCACGTTGAAGTTGTTCCTTCAACACTAGTGTTGTACACATCGTAGTAGCAAGGTGGAGTTTGCTCCTCCACAACCCTTGTGCTGCTTCAGATCATCACTTTTTGATGTTTTGCCCTCAGCCATGTCATTCCGACCGTTTGAGTCAATTCATTCCTTATAGTGTGTTCTTTCAAATCTTTTCTTGACTTTGGAACATCTTTTGTCTTTTTGGCATGTTGAACAGGGTACCAACCACTCTAGCAGACATTTTTCATGATATGTATGGCATCAACACTATGAGGTGTATTGAAAAGATGCCAGTAAGGCAAGTCCCAAAAAACAGACTTCCTTTTCCATACTTTTTAACAACGGATCGAGGGCCTTCCGCTTTGTCTTTCCATTCACAGGGCACTATTTCCAACACTTCATCAAATGAGGATTTCTTTTCTGCTCCTCTTACGTGGCCTTTGGCAGTCTCTTTTGTACCATTGAACAAATCTCTATGACTTCTCCACTCGTCATCCTCATTAGGCCACCCCCCATGCTCTATGAACATGGTTTTCTTAGAGCCGCCTGTTATGCGCTTTAGCTGGACATAAGACGTATCATCCATTCACTTAACACAACCGCAGTGTTCGTGGCACACCTGGCCAAAGACATGCCCATAACCGAGATACTCATGCACGTTGTAAGCAAGATAACTCTCATAGGGAAATATTTTCCTTAGCTAGCGTCCTAGGTTTTGACACCTTTAACAACCCATAATGTGAGTAGCTCCTCCTTCAGTAGCTTGAGATACAAGTTAATTCCATTCCCCGGTTGTGTCGGCCCTTGAAATATCATAACTATCTGTATATACTTCCGCTTCATGTAGTGCCAAGGTGGTAGGGTGTAGAACCATACAAAGATAGGCAAGGTCTTGTGTGTGCTGCTTTGGTTGCCGAAAGGATTAATTCCATCTGTACTCACACCCGCCACGATGTTCCTTGCTTTCCATTGGCAACCATTTGCAGTGTGCCTCAACATGCCGTCGTCTTCACCCGCCAGCTTCCTATCCTTGTGGCAATGCAAGTGCTCCGCGTCTTGTTGGCATGTAGATACTGCAAACGAGGAATGATAGGAAAGTACAATACAACCTTATGAGGAGTTTGCTTTTCCTGGTTGAATCGGGGTTCCTCGCACTTTCTAGACTGTTCGGTATTCGTACTCATTCCGATAAATGATACAGTCATTGATGCAGGCGTGGTATCTTAAGTGCAGCAAATCAATAGGGTTCACGACCTTCTTTGACTCATCGACGACAGTAGGTAATGTGTTACCATCGAGAAGAACTTCATGTAGATACTCCAATGTAGCATCCATGCTCGAGTCCATGCTTTTGTGTGTTGCCTTGATGTCTAGAAGCTTGAGCGTGACGTTGAGCTTGGTGTCCTTGGGATTACAACCACGATGCAATGGAGTTTTTGAGAGGAAGAGAGTGAGGAAAGGAAGAAGAAAGGCTCACATGCCTACACTGGGGTGAGCTCAATTATTGCCCCCCATACACATTTGTAGCATTGGCAACAAAAACGACGCCACTATTACGAAAAGCACTTTCGATGCTACAGAAGAATCAACGCCACTAATAAAACACGCGCAGAGGTGCACATGACATGTGGGTCCCAATATATCTTGTGACGAAGGTCGAAATAGCCCACACCACTAGTGGCCAACGCCTCTAGATTTCGGGGCCCACATGGCATAAGCGGATAATGTTACTTGTGGCATTACCCTTACAGACCAACGCCAATAGAAAAGGAAGTAGTACCGGCAAAGGATCTTTTTAGACACCGCTATCAACTCTTGGCTTCGCAGGTAGCTGGGTCCAATTACTAGTGCCGTTGGTGTCCTCCAACGACACTAATGTGAACTCACAAGTAGCGCTGACAAAGTTTCTCACGCTTGTGGTTTTTACCGAAGATACTAGTGGCGCACGGATTTTGGTCGGCGCCATTAACTTTCTCAACCTATAAGGGTTTTCCTACTAGTGAACCAGAGAAGTGAGGGACTGGATAAGATAAGGAAGACCAGACGGGGCGGTGCCAAATCGGATGGTGCATGCATGTGTACTCGAACAAGACAACCAACACACACACACACGCTTTTTAGCGTTTGGGTCTAATTTCTAATAGTGGTTGTTATTGAATTTTATACTATAGATAGTGGACGATGTTGTGGAAAGCAATGGGCTTTATAATCTACTTGTTCATGGGCTAGATCTTATTATTATTTTTCTTGTATTCATATGTCAGCTACTTGCTTTAGAAGTTCACATATTGTACTTATCTAGTTATTTGTATCTTTCTTACCATTGATAATTGATTTTGATCTAGGAAGCATGATTTTAGTGGCTTCATTTTTTTCTTTTTATGCAGTCAACTGTCTTTGGGGTCATGGGTACATCTAACATCGGTTTTGAAGGGGTGCATGGGAGCTTTGGCAATGGCATCAGGAATAAAAAAGGGGAAAATGTCTTAAGCTTTGCTCTAGCCTACGATATGATTGTAGCTAACACCCTCTTTAAAAAGAGAATCACATCTGGTGACTATTAGTAGTGGTCAACATTCTTAGCCAGATTGATTTCAATCTTTCGAGAAGAGAAGATAGGCAGGCGTGCCTAGATTGTAAGGTCATGCCCAGAGAGAGTGTTGTCTCTCAACATAGGCTTGTGGTGGTTGACTTCAGCTTTCGGATTCGTGCCAAAGTCGCTAGAACGAAGTGGTGGAAGCTCAAGGAGGAGGTAGCTCAGGCGTTCAAGGAGACGGTTATTAAGGAGAACCCTTGCAAGGAAGGAGGTGATGCAGACAATATGGATGAAGATGGTGACTTGCATTCGTAAGGTGGCCTTAGAGGAGTTTGGATTGTCCAGAGGAAGTAGAAGCGAAGCTAAAGATACCTGGTGGTGAAATGATGATGTCGAGAAGGCTATTAAGGAGAAGAAAGATTGTTTCAGACGCCTTTACCTAGATAGGAGTGCAGACAACACAGAGAAGTATAAGATGGCAAAAAAGGCCGCAAAGCGAGCTGTGAGTGAAGCAAGTGGTCGGGCGTATGAGGACCTCTACCAGCGGTTAGACACGAAGGAAAGTGAAAGGGAAATCTATAAGATGGCCAAGATTCGAGAGAGGAAGACGAGGGATGTCGACCAAATCAAATGCATCAAGGACGGAGCAGACCAACTCCTGGTGAAGGACAAGGAGACTAGCATAGATGGCGGGGAGGACTTCAACTTGTTGTTCAGGTGAAGGACAAGGAGACTAGCATAGATGGCGGGGAGTACTTTGAAATGTTGTTCAGGTGAAGGACAAGGAGACTTGCATAGATGGCGGGGAGTACTTTGACATGTTGTTCAGTGGAGAGAATGAGAGCTCTACCATTAAACTGACTACTCTTTCGATGATACCAGCAGACGTTTTGTGCGGCGAATGTAGAAGTCTGAGGTCAGGAGGCAAGACGATGGACCCTGATTGTATGCCCGTTGAGGTGTGGATAGGTCTCGAAGAGATTGCGATAGTATGGCTAACTAAGCTTTTCAACCCCATTTTTCGGGCAAATAAGATACCAGAAGAATGGAGAGGAGTATATTAGTACCAGTCTTCAAGAACAAGGGGGTGTTCAGAGTTGTACTAGTTACCGTGGAATTAAGGTGATAAGCCATACAGTGAAGTTATGGGAGAGAGTCATTGAGCATCGCTTAAGAATGACAAGCGTGATTTGGTTTCATGCCTGGGAGGTCGACCGTGGAAGCCATTTTCTTGGTGCGACAACTTGTGGAGAAATACAGGGAGCAAAATGGTGTTCATTGACTCGGGAAGGCCTACGATAAGATAGCACAGAATGTCATGTGATGGGCCTGGGAGAAACACAAAGTCCCAGCAAAGTACATTACCCTCATCAAGGACATGTACGATAATGTTGTGACAATGTTCGAACAAGTGATGGCAACACTATTGACTTTCTCGTTAAAATAGGACTACACCAGGGGTTAGCTTTGAGCCCTTATTTTTTTGCTTTGGTGATGGATGAGGTCACACATGATATACAAAGAGATATCCCATGGTGTATGCTCTTTGTGGATGATGTGGTGCTAGCGATGATAGTCGGATCGGGTCAATAGGAAGTTAGAGCTATGGAGACAAACCTTGGAATCAAAAGGTTTTAGACTTAGTAGAACTAAAATCGAGTACATGAATTGCGGTTTCAGTGCTACTAGGCACGAGGAGGAGGTTAGCCCTGATGGTCAGGTGGTGCCCTAGAAGGACACCTTTTGATATTTGGGGTCAATGCTGCAGAAGGATGAGGATATCAATGAAGATGTGAACCATCGAATCAAAGCCGGATGGATAAGGCGCCAAGCTCAGTGTGACAAGAGAGTGCCACAAAGCTAAAAGGCATGTTTATAGGACGGCGATTCAACCCACAATGTTGTATGAAACTGAGTGTTGGCCAACCAGATTGAACTGAAACAACGAAAGCCAGTTATTGTCCCGCCTAGCCCGCTCTTGCGAGCGCCAGGGGGAGGGGGGTGCGAAACCACGCGTCGTCGCCTCCAACCCTCCCATCCCCCCTCCCCGTCGTCTCCGGACAAAGCCCGGCCGGTGTCGGTGGCGGCGGGCCCTCCTCACTTTGGTGTCTGGCGCTGGACAGCACGGATGCACGCAGCTATGCAAGGTGGCGCGCTGCGGCTGCGTCCGGGGCGGCCGGACGGCGGCTCTCTGGCGCGGAGGCGCGAGTGGCTGCAGATCCGCTGCCAAGCATTTCATGCCGGCGTGGGGCGGCTGTGGTGAACTTCTCGGTCCAGATCTGGATCGTGGGGGCTCCGCCGGCCTGCTGCACATGGGCGGCGCGGGCTAAGGTAGCGGGGGCCAGCCGTCGCCAGTCGTCTCGGCTACTGGAGGTGGTTGGCGCGGTGTTATGCCATGGTGAGGTGATCCGATGGCTTTGGTGGCTGGAGTTGCCTAGTTTGGGGGTATGGATGGTGCGGGTCGGTGGGGCGGCGGTGCTCAGAGATGGGTGTTGCCCCCCCGCCTGTGGCGCTAGGTGGTAGCAGCGGGCCTCCTTCGCCTTTCTCTAGGCCGATGGCATGGCTGTGAGTTGGGGCTTGTGCTCGAGCGGATCTGGACGAGGCCCGGGGCGAGTTGGAATTTGCGCTCTGGATAGGTGCACTTGGGCTCGATCCGGGAGGTGCCTGTGGGCGTTGAGGTCCCTCTCCTCGCGGGTATGGTGGACGTGGGTGGTGGTCGAGGCCGCGAAACGCTGTCGGGCACATCGGCGTCAAGGGCCACGGACATGGCGTTGTGAGAGTGTGCTCGGCGACAGCCGTCGGGAGTCACGAGGTAGTGTATCCCCCGGTGCACCGGGACTGACTAGAGACGGAGGCGTGGGTGCTTCCTACTATGGCATCGACCCATACTCCGTGATTCATGCCGGGCTAGGAGTGAAAGGAGCTCCCTTTTACTCCTACCGAGGTGGATGCACCATGACGTGGACGGTTTGTGGAGCCTTGGACATGGATGCCGGGGTGGCGGCCCTGGATGGCGGTCCGCATGGTTGGCTCTCTGGCGGGCACCATGGCGGCAGTGAAGGCATTCCCTCTTGGTCGTGTGGGCGGGGGTAGGTGGTGCAGCGGGTGGCTCGGGCGCGCTCTTTGTCTCTGCCAATGGCGTTGCCCCGATCCGGATCTGGAGTGCTGGGCTTGTCACACTTTCCCTGGAGACCTCGTCTGGTGACGCGGGGAGTTGCGGAGCAAAAGCTCCGTGCTTTGTCACCGACGGCGGCGATGCTTGGGGCGTTGTTATCATCTTGAAGACGTCGTCGTGGTGCTCTTCGTGTCCGGGTTTCGGGTGAAAACCTATGTCTGTTCGGGACTCGGCAATGGCGATGCTTAGCGCCGTTCTCCCTCCGGGGGGCGTTGTCGTGGAACTTAGGTGTTGTTCTTAGTTCCTCCTGTACTTTATTTAGCGTAGTCGCGTGCGCGATCCGGTTAGCCTGGGATCGACATTGTTGGTGTGCTACCCCACCCCATTGTATCGTTCAGCCGTGTACTCTGTTTGATTGGTGCTCTATTTATAAAGTGGGGCGAAAGCCTGTTTCGAGAGAGAGTGTTGGCCGACTAGAAGGAGACATGTTCAAAAATTAGGTGTGGCGGAGATGCGCATGTTGAGATGGATGTGAGGCCACACAAGGAAGGACCAGGTTTGGAATGATGATATACAAGATAGAGTTGGGCCATATTCAGCGCAGGCCTCTGGAAGCTCCAGTGCATAGCGGACGGCTAAAGCGTGTTGATAATGTCAAGAGAGGTAGGGTAGATCGAACTTGACATGGGAGGAGTCCGTAAAGAGAGATTTGAAGGACTGGAGTATCACCGAAGAACTAGCCATGGACAGGAGTGCATGGAAGCTTGCTATCCATGTGCCAGAGTCATGAGTTGGTTGCGAGATCTTATGGGTTTCACCTCTAGTCTATCCCACCTTGTTTGGGACTAAAGTATTTTTTGTTGTTGTTGTTGTTGTTGTTGTTGTATGCAGTTAACTGTCTAAATCGTGTGTTTATGTTGCATAGGTTTGCTGCATAAAAGCACTGAAAAGCATCTTATATTATGGGACAGAGGTAGTACCTTTTTAGCAATCATGTGTTACGCCTCGAGTGTTTGAGCATCTGTTCTTAAGAATCCAGATGGCATGCTTTGATGATGTGTTGATTCAGATGTCTAATTTTGTGCTGTAGATGGTGTACTATCTCTAAGGTAATCTTTTCAATTGCTATTTGCAAGAAAAGGAAGTAAGAAGAGGAGAAAAACTCAGTTTTACTTGCAGATGCTCATTCCTGGAGAGATGTAATGAGCAGATTTTGGACTTGCTCAATCCAAATGCAACAAATTTATAAGTAATCATTAAAATGTAGTATTTGCATATAGCTATTTGGTCGTTGCATCTGCCTGCGCGCCGGGGCTCCCCTGCTACGGAGCGCCGCCGCTTAGTCACCCACTTCCTTGAACCTGACGCCATCAGCATGGACCATCTCCTCCAGACCTACCATGCTCGTGGTCACTGCTGACAGAAGCACATTCGTTCTGGGCTGCTGCTACTATCTCTCTCTCAGATACGTGTACAGAAATGTTAAGTTGTTGCTGCTGCTCTACCTCCTTCTCTCCCCCCGACCGTGCAAACTGCAAAGGCTGCTGCTCTTCTTTCTCTCAGGAGCTTCTCTCTTTCATAGCAAAATACAAGATCTTGCAATAGAATTAATGTGTCAATCCAAAATGTGATTTATTATTGTTATTATGAAAAATATTCGTCTAATGTCAGGTTTAATTCAGAGAAACCTGACAATGATGTGCACGTATTATATTCTTGATGTTGGTATTTCATGCCCTATATCTGTTTGCTAATATGTCTACAGCAACAAACCATCTGTTTTTATGTTTCTCTGCCTCCATCCAACTAGGGCTCTTTTGTGTGTGCAGGACAATCCCAACGATTGTCCATTCATTTCATCCGTCGTGTACATCTTGGAGAACGGAAGTGCCAAACTTCATGTCCCGAACCAACCGGTATATTCTGCACCTACAAATAGCAAAGTAGAGCATGCAACAGGCAATACTCAAAATTCGAAGAATATGCCAACTTACAGTTCTAGAGAGAAGATAGGCCAGTTATCACATTACAAGATATTTTGTAAAGGGGGGCTCAGATCAGATAGTTGCACATCACTTGTTGGATGCCTCGCATGCCCTCATCAGCAGCACGGTCCGTTGCGACAACTTCACTGAAGATCTCCTGTGGTGGTTCCTTTGTTACTAAGACTATATTAGCTCCGCTTTGTGATACTGTGTGAGATCGTTCAAACCCTGCGTTTGTAATAGGGCTAGTCTTACTTTGGTGCTGCTTAGGTTTTCGCCCCATAACACTCGTTTCGATGACGGGCGAGTGTGGTGGGTTTCCTAGCAGTGCGTTGAGCTCGCTCTCCCCTTCTCCCTGTTCTTAGACTTTCCGTCGAACTTTGTATTTCCGTTCTAAGTAATGGAAAGGGGGTTTGCCAGGTTCAAAAAAAAAGTTAAAAATTACCGTGCACCTAAAATGAGTTAGCTAACTAACTTTTTACTGCCAGGCATGTGTGCATGTGCCTGCGTGTCTATGTCACTCACATTGTATGTTTGTTTGCTGAGGCTTCACCTCCATCACGTTATGTACATCCATTTGTTTGCTATCCAGGTCGAGCTGGTATACGCTCATTCATCAATTAGTTTTTTTACAAGCTGATTCATCAATTAGTTATTTACAAGCTCGTTCATCGGTTTATTTGTTCTTGTCGAGAATAGAAGGTGGGGCTGTTAACAAAGTTTTGGTTACCGAAAAGGTAGGGCGCTAACAAGACTATACTTCGTCCAGCGTTGCTATACACACGACGTCCTATGCACGATTTACGGACGATACTAATAATCAGGCCGTTGGTGTCATCTAGCTCTTTGCAGGACACCATTCGATTGCACATTGTGCATGCATCGTCCGTGGCCACCAAGACCAGCACGGGAGTTGCCGTCCAGCGGGCCAGCGGATGGGCGCTCTTCACCGGCTGCGACACCCTCGTCTGCTTCGCCTTGGCCATAGCGGTCACCTACGCAGTCGGTGACCAGCACGTCTGCTGCAGCAAGGCCGCCGAGGCGAGCGCCCTCTGGCTCGGCATCCCGTGCTGTGCCGTACTCCAGGCGGCCACCGCGGCGCTGGCGCTCTAGCTCCCGTGCCGCCACCCCTGGGTCCGCCGCGCCCTCGCCTACCTCGCTCCCGCGCTCACCTTCGTCGGCCACTGCATGTACGACCTCTTCGCTAGGATCTCCTGCAGCATGAACATTGTCATCGTAGCCATGTTCGACCACCTCTGCTTCCTGTACTGCAAAATGACTGAACCCTGGTGATGAGCAGGCAGGGCAGCCGATTAGTTCACTTGGCTGAGTATGTGTGAATCTAGTAGCTAGCAGTGTTAATTGGAGCAATGTAGTGGTCTCCTAGCTAGCTAGCGACCACTCGATCGACTATAGTACTAGTTTGTTATATTTGCTTCACCTAATGGGTGAGAACGGGCGATGGTATGGACGGGCGCGCGTGCTCCTGCTACGACACGTCGCATGCTGTATTCAATGAGATCGTATGGAGACAGGTGGAGTACGTCCGTTAAAACAGTGACGTACGAAGCAGAGCCGTCTAAAATAACGAATAAATAGCGGTCCATGTTTATGATGTTCTGTTAGTACATACTCCCTCCGTTCCGAATTACTTGTCTTAGATTTGTCTAGATACGGAGATATCTAGCACTAGAATGAGTCTAGATACATCCGTATCTAGACAAATCCAAAACAAGTAATTCGGAACGGAGGGAGTATCTGTTTGGGTGGTACAGAAAAACATCCGTCATCTCCTTCCCTGACGGAGATGTAGTTTGTCGAACGGATAAGTGTTTGTCATGGTGTGGGACCTAGCTGAGCCGACCGCCGCTGAAAAGTAAAAGCAATTTATCCTCTCCCTTTGGGCGGCAAGGCAAGAAGCTCCCGGCTATGGAGATGGCGACCGGGGGAGACGACGCAACCGAGTTCCTGTGAGATCCGGTTGACCGGTAACCTTAGGTGCCCCCATTTTTTGATCACCGTGGTATCCCATGTATCTAGACCGATTTCTTATTCGTGTACTGCTTTATTTTACATAGATTTCCCCTGCCCGAATCTCGCCGCCGCACAGCCATTGGTGTCCAATGGAGCAAACCAGACGCTGATATGTGCGCCTGCTGAGTCCAGCATTGGTGATGCCGGAGAAGCGGCACTTGCCATGCAATTAGATTTCAACAGCACTTGTGATGGAATTGCCCTGTCTGCGCCAACCTCCGAGCAATCTACAGGCAAAGGCGAACCTCAAGCCCCAGTCTGGACAAAAAGGTATACCACTTTGTCTTTATATTTATGGATCGAACGTAAGGTTAAATTTAGGTTACAATATGGGCAAATTAGCTTTTCTTAAGACAGTTCAAACACACTACTGATAATCTGAATAAAAAGTGCAGAGTCCACGTAAATATTAATCCCACGTAGTTTCTGAACGCATTGAAGCATGTTTCTGAACTACATACCTCTGAATAATGCAGAATCCGTGTTGGCCGTGCGCCAAATGAACGCCCCCCATGTGCTGCCAGGATGAGTGCCTTGGAAATGACATTGAGAAGATATTCAGAAAAGAAAATTGACACTGTCATAGTACCTGTAGTTGGAAGCAACTTCAATTTACATGTGTCCGATCAGTGTCCGATCAGTGTGTAGGTGCGAATTTAGGGAGTGACGGATCGGTGTCCGCAGGCGTCCCAGACGTGTCCACATAAGTAGGGGACCGGATTTGGCAAGTCTCATTGTTTTTTTTTCAAATACCAAAAAAGTTTGAAAATAATATTGTGTTGTTCGACACATTCACATGCTACATACAAATATATAGGAACAAGGACTAAACATTTTGGCCTGCGAAAACAAAACGAAAAAAAGGCCGTGAATTTAGAAGTTTCAAGTCAGCTTGTGTGAACAATCAAACCGAAAAAAATAAATTGAAAAGGTTTCAAAAAGAAATTGATATTTCCCCCGATAATCATTGCCAACAGTTTGGTATTTATAGTGACCGATCAATGTGTGTAGGCGCAAATTTAAGGAGTGCTCGATCATTGTCCGCGGGCATCCCGGGCGTGTCCGCGTAAATATAGGGGACCGGATTTGCCAAGTCTCCATTTTTTTCAAATATCGAAAAGTATGAAAAAAATATTGTGCTCTTCGACACATCCAAATGCTACATACAAATATATAGGAACAAGGACTAAACATTTTGACCTGTGAAAATTAAATGAAAAAAAAGGCCGCGAACTTAGGAGTTTCAAGTCGGCTTGTGTGAACAATCAAACCGAAAAAATATACTGAAAAAGTTTCAAAAAGAAATTGATTTTCCCTTGATAATTATTGACAACAGTTTGGTATTTGAAGTGACCGATCAGTGTGTGTAGGCACGAATTTAAATAGTGCCCGATCAGTGTCCGTGGGCGTCCCGGGCGTGTCCGCGTAAGTATAGGGGGTGGATTTGCCAAGTCTCATTGTTTTTCTTTTCAAATGCCAAAAAAGTTTGAAAAAAATATTGTGCTCTTCGACACATCCAAATGCTACATACAAATATATAGGAACAAGGACTAAACATTTTGGCCTGTGAAAATAAAACGAAAAAAGGCCGCAAACTTAGAAGTTTCAAGTCAGCTTGTGTGAACAATCAAACCGAAAAAATAAATTGAAAAGGTTTCAAAAAGAAATTGATTTTTCCCCTGATAATCATTGACAACAGTTTGAAGTGTTGGGGAACATAGCCGAAATTCAAAATTTTCTACGCATCATCAAGATCAATCTATCGAGAAGTCTACCAATGAGGGAAGGAGAGTGCATCTACGTACCCTTGTAGATCGCTACACGGAAGCGTTCAAGTGAACGGGGTTGATGGAGTCGTACTCATCTGTAAGTGCATCTAGTGCCACCCCTAGTTAGTTTTGGAGTATTGACGACAAACCTAGTTAAGGGACTAATGTGTTTGTGAGAATTGCAGGATAACACAGGTAGAAGTCCCTCATTGATTCGGTTTTACTACCAGAGATGACCCCTAAAAATGTATGAAGACATTGAAGACAATGGTGGTACATGAAGATATTCACATTGAAGACTATGCCAAGAGAAGACACCACGTGAAGCTTATGGAACTCGAAGACTTAGATCCTTCGTAGTTTATTTCATTTGTGTTGAGTCATAGGAACCACCGTACTGTTAAGTGGGGTCCAAGAGAACCAGTCAGAATGACTGAAGTGATGCCTAATTCAAATCCTATGTCTTCGAGTGAAGACTATGAGAGAAAATCTTGTCCAGAGTCGGACAAGTCAGCTTTACTTGCAGCCCAAGTAAAGTTGCCGTGTGAGTTCAAAATCTGACCGTTGGAACACGTGTCAGTTCCTTAGTGACCCAGGGTCATTTCGGACAAATCAGGTCGGGTTGCCCAGTGGCTATAAATAGTCCACCCCCTACCACCATAAAGTGTTGGCTGCTCAGATTTCAGTGCACGGCTTTTGTCGTTTGAGAGCAACCCACCTCGAAGCCTTTGAGAGAAAATTCCTAGCGAGGAGAAAAGCCCTAACCACCCAGAGCTAGAGCAAATTGGGCATCACTTAAGTCTTCTTGTCTGAGTGATCTGAAGACTTATTACACTTGAGGACTGTGCATCCTCCAGACGGTTAGGCGTCGCGTTCTGAGCATCCAAGAGAAATTGTGGATTGCCAGTGAACGAAGTCTGTGAAGGTTTGGGAGTCTACCTTGAAGACTTACCAGAGTGATTGGGAGAGGTCTGTGTGACCTTAGCTCAAGGAGAAAATGGTGAGGACTGGGTGTCCTGAGCTGCGTGTTCAGGACTGGGTGTCTGGAACTGTGTGTACTTTGGTTTAAATACCTAGCCGCTCCAACCAGACATATAGTTGTCACAGCAACTGGAACTGGTCCAACAAATCATTGTCTTCAACATGTCACTGGTTTCATCTTCACTTCCTCTTACTTACTGTTACTCATTGTGAAGCCATTGCATGCTTGCTCTATCTTTTGTCTTCACAACATAACTGTATGATTTGTTTGGCTTCATAACTTCTTCCTACCTGATCCTTATTACACTGAAGCCTTTTGTCACTGTGCTTTCACTCTATTGAATACTTGACCATGGCTTGCCTTGTGTAATCTAACTTCCGCTGCATAGTGATAGGCCTATCTATTCTGTTTGTCTTCATAACTTCCACATTTTGAAGACTTTCATAAAAATCGCCTATTCACCCCCCCTCTAGTCGATATAACGCACTTTCGATTGGTATCAGAGCAAGGTGCTCCCTTGTTCTGTGTGATTCGGTTTAACCACCTAGAGTTTTAGCTATGTCGACTGCAGGGATAATCAAAGTCTCCGCTGCGTGCCCCGTCTTCGATGGAACTGAATATCCCTACTGGAAGAATAAGATGCGCATGCATCTTGAAGCCATTGACGTCGACCTATGTTATGTCGTCGAAAACGGCGTTTCCAAGGCTGGAGAAGGTGTCACTACTGCTGATGTCAAGAAGTTCACTCAACTGGACTCTACTTCCAAGAATATCATCTGTGGTCATCTGACCAAGGGACAGTACGGCCGTGTGAGTGCCTTGAAGACATCCAAGCTTGTCTGGGACTGGCTCTCCAAGGTCAATGAAGGCATCTCAACCCAGAGAGATCAGAGAATCAGTGTTCTTCGCAACCTCTTCAACCGCTTCAAGCGAAATGACAATGAGAATGTCCAGCACACATTTGACCGGCTCACTGACATCACAAATGAGCTTCAAGCCCTCGGCGCCACTGAGATCACCAAACATGAAATTGTCAAGACGCTGCTGAGATCACTTGATAGTTCATTTGACATCCTAGCCCTGATGATTCAAGAACGGCCTGATTTCAAGACACTCGATCCGTCTGACATACTTGAGAGGCTCAACACACATGAGTTTCAGCTTTCTGAGAAAAGAGATATCTACGGTCCAAACTATGGGCGAACTCGTGCCTTGAAGGCAAAAGTTGTTTCCTCATCTGAAGAAGAATCTGACAGCAGTTCTGATGATCCTGAAGACATTGGAAGGGAACTTGCAATGCTAGTGAAGAAGTTCCAGAAATTCACCAAGAAGAAAGGCTTCAGAAAGTCTTCACGATCAAGCTCAAGGAATGATGAAGCATCTGCTCATGACTACAAGAAGAAAACATGCCACAAGTGCAAGAAAACTGGACACTTCATCTCTGAGTGTCCACAGTGGGACAATGAGAACAGAAAGAAGAAGAAGAGCAAGGAATATGACTCTGACGACAAGAAGAAGAAGAAATACTCAAAGTCTTCTTCCAAGTCTTCCTCAAAGTCTTCATCACACAAGAAGAGCTCATCTGGCAAGGCACGTGCGTTTGTTGGCAAGGAAATGGATTCAGAGGAGGAGTCCGCTTCTGAGGAGGCAGAGGTGGAGTCTGAGGAGGAATCTGATTCTGGCATTGCGAGTCTGGCTACAGCATACGTCGCCAAGTCCATCTTCAACACTGAAGACAATGACTTCATCACCAACACCGATGCAAATGACAAGGACGACTCCGCTCCTACCTACTGCTTCATGGCCCGCGGTGCCAAGGTAAACAAACGCACTACTCACTATCAAACATCCAGTGACGATGACTCTGATTGTGATTCAAAACCCAGCTACAAAACACTTGCTAAAATTGCAACTGAACAACAAAAGGCCATGGAACATATTCAAAAACTGTTAGACAGAAGCGATGATCTGTTGGGTGCTGAAATGACTCGATCTGAATCCTTAATTGAAGACATAAAAAATCTTCACGTTAAGTATCAGGAACTTGAAGATCGTCTTGAGACTCTCTCAACTACTCATGAAAAGCTTTCCTATGATTATCTTCAAAGGAAGCAAGAACTTGAGAAGTTGAGAGCGGATCATGAAGATCTTCAAAAGGAAAACGAGTCACTTCGAGCCGAACAGATCAGTTCTGCTCAGGAAGAATTTGAACCACCATGCCTTAAATGCATTGAGCGTGATAATGCTACTTCTGTTGCTGAATGTTCCACTGCTACCGCTGTTGCAATATCTTCAACTGTTGAAATGGTAACTAACCCCTCTGCTGAGGATACCACTGCTATTGCTGATGAGAATGCTAGGTTGAAGACATTGCTTGAAACAGGGATGTACAAAAGTCTTAAAGGGCATCAGACATTATGTGATGTCCTTAAGAAGCAGATTCTGAACCAGAACCCTAGGAAAGAGGGTGTTGGGTTCATAAGGAAAATAAATGCAGATGGCTCTTACTGGAAACCTAAGCAGTACCCCAAAACCACATGGGTTGCTGCAAAGGAATCCTCAGCAGATCCATCCAATCTATCTGGCTTCACTTGTGCTAACCCCATTATCATTGATGAATCCCTTGATGCAAACTATAAACTGTTTAAGAATTATAATGGTGAAGTATTTGCCAGGTACATTTGTACTAACTGCAGGAATGGATCGCCTATGAAGAAGATCTGGGTTCCGAAAACGTGTCTGGAAAATCTTCCTGTGAATGTCTTCATGACACCTCATATGAAGAAGACAAACCTCAGTCCAAAGGCTTCATACAGACAGAGGACTCACCTGAGTCGCACTAACGCAAATGTTTTGCAAGGAAACTATACTCAGGCATATGAATATGAGAGCGGTTCATCAAACCGTCATGTTCATATGACCAAGAACTATTCTGCCTATTCTTATGAGTACTATTGTCCTCCTGCTAGACTGTTTGCTAGGGCTCCAAAGCCAAAATTCTCAGATGCTGCACTTAGACTTATTGCTTCTAAGCCACCCTTGAAGATGTGGGTGGTTAAGAAAGCTTAACTCTCTTTTGCAGGGAAAGGTCTCCAGCAGAAAACCAAAATCTTCTGACGCTATTGCTGGGGACCTTAAAAATCTTGTAGGGCGCAAGATAAAATGCCCGAATGGCATCACTATGTATTTCGTTCCTGAATCGCATGCTACTCTTCCCTATTAGTCCTAACCTGGATCTAAGTTTTCATAACCCACTGGTTCGTCAAATGTTTTTGCTTCACAATTCTCTTCGTGAAGCCTATCCCCCTAACTGCACTGTAGGGTACGACACCAGCGTCTTCAGAGTCTTCAGAATGGATTATTGACAGTGGGTGTACAAATCACATGACTGGCAAAAGAAGCCTTCTTATGGACTCAACCTTACGTCCATCCGACAAGAGCCACATCACATTTGCTGACACTGGTAAAAGTAAGGTATTGGGTCTAGGTAGAGTTGCAATCTCAAAGGATCAACACATGGATAAAGTCATGCTTGTTGAATCCCTTGGCTTCAACTTAATGTCTGTCTCAATGCTTTGCGATTTGAACATGATCGTAATATTTGGAAAATATCGTTGCCTGGTACTAATGGAATCTGACAAGTCTCTAGTGTTTGAAGGGTATCGAGATGATTTGTATGTGGTAGATTTCTCAGCAGGGCCACAGCTTGCAGTATGTCTTCTAGCAAAGGCTTCAGAATGCTGGCTGTGGCATCGGAGGCTTGGGCATGCTGGCATGAGGAACCTCCACACCCTTGCGAAGAAGAAGCATGTCATAGGCATCGAGGGCGTCAAGTTCAAGAAAGATCACTTATGCGGTGCCTGTGAAGCAGGGAAGATGACAAGGGCAAAACATCCTTCGAAGACTATCATGACCACTACTCGACCCTTCGAACTGCTTCACATGGATCTTTTTGGTCCCACTCACTACTCAACTTTTTCCACTACTGCCTGCCTCTATGGCTTTGTCATTGTTGATGATTACTCTAGATATACTTGGGTGCACATAATCCTTTACAAGACTGAAGTGCAGGATGTCTTCAGACGCTTCGCCAATCGAGCTATGAACAATTATGGCGCCAAGATAAAGCACATCAGAAGTGACAATGGCACTGAATTCAAGAACACTGGCCTTGATACATATCTTGATACCTTGGGCATCACACATGAATTCTCAGCTCCGTACACGCCACAGCAGAATGGCGTCGTCGAACGCAAGAACAGAACACTCATTGAGATGGCCAGAACAATGCTAGATGAATACAAGACTCCAAGAAAATTCTGGACTGAAGCCATTGACACTGCATGCCATACAATCAACCGTGTTTATCTTCACAAGCTTCTGAACAAGACATCTTATGAACTCCTAACTGGCAAGAAGCCAAATGTCAGTTACTTCAGAGTATTTGGCGCAAGATGCTGGATCAAGGACCCACACCACACCTCAAAGTTTGCACCAAAAGCACATGAGGGCTTTATGCTTGGATATGGAAAGGATTCGCACTCCTACAGAGTCTTCAATCTCTTTCACTACAAAGTGGTTGAAACAGTGGATGTGCGGTTCGATGAAACCAATGGTTCACAAAGAGAGCAACTGCCAAATGTGCTAGATGAAGTTCCAGCCAGTGAATCAATCAAGCTTATGGGAACTGGAGAAATTGTACCTTCTGAAGCTCATCCTGAAGAAGAACTTATCATCTCAGCACCTGATCCACATGAAGACAATGCTCAGCCTGAAGACATTCCTCCCAACGACAACACAGATCAGCAAGAGCAAAGTCTTCGCCCTGTACATCCTCGTGTTGCCAATGAAGTGCAGATTGACAGAATAATTGACAGCATCAATGCACCTGGTCCCCTCACTCGTTCAAGGGCAACTCAACTGGCAAATTTCTGTGGGCACTTCGCATTCGTCTCAATTTCAGAACCCAAGAAAGTTGAAGAAGCCTTTATGGAACCTGAATGGATTCAAGCAATGCAAGAAGAGCTTCAACAGTTTGAGCTGAACAATGTATGGGAATTGGTTAAGCGTCCTGATCCACGGAAGCATAACATAATAGGCACCAAATGGATATACCGCAACAAGCAAGATGAGCATGGTCAAGTTGTCAGAAACAAAGCTTGCCTCGTTGCTCAAGGATATACTCAAGTGGAAGGCATTGACTTCGATGAAACATTTGCTCCTGTGGCCAGACTTGAAGCCATACGTATACTGCTGGCCTATGCAAATCATCACAACATACTTCTGTATCAAATGGATGTGAAGAGTGCCTTTCTCAATGGCAAGATTGAAGAAGAAGTGTATGTTGCACAACCACCTGGGTTTGAAGATCCAAAACATCCTGACATGGTATACAAGCTCAATAAGGCACTGTATGGCCTCAAACAAGCCCCTCGGGCCTGGTATGACACACTCAAATACTTCCTGAAGAGCAAAGGCTTCATACCTGGTTCCCTAGATCCCACTCTCTTCACGAAGACATATGATGGTGAACTGTTTGTGTGCCAAATATATGTGGATGACATTATCTTCGGCTGCACCAATCAGAAGTACAGTGAAGAGTTTGGCTATATGATGCAAGAGCAATATCAGATGTCTATGATGGGGGAGCTGAAGTTCTTCCTCGGTCTTCAAATACGGCAACAACGCAATGGCATCTTCATATCTCAAGAGAAGTATCTCAAAGAGTGCCTGAAGAAGTTCGGTATGCAAGACTGCAAAGGCTTCACAACACCAATGCCAGCCAAACATCATCTGGGTCCCGACGACAATGGTAAAGAGTTCGATCAAAAGGTATACCGCTCCATGATTGGTTCTTTGCTTTATTTATGTGCATCTAGGCCAGATATTATGCTTAGTGTTTGCATGTGTGCTCGATTTCAAGCGGCACCAAAGGAGTCGCATCACTTAGCTGTGAAGCGAATTCTTCGATATTTGGCTCACACCCCAACTCTAGGATTATGGTATCCAAAGGGCTCAGAGTTTGATCTGGTTGGATTCTCGGATGCTGATTATGCTGGTGACAAGGTTGATCGGAAGTCTACATCAGGCACATGTCACTTTCTGGGACGATCACTTGTATGTTGGTCTTCAAAGAAGCAGAACTGTGTATCCCTCTCCACTGCTGAATCTGAATACATTGCTGCTGGATCTTGCTGCGCTCAGCTTCTGTGGATGAAGCAAACTCTCAAGGACTATGGCATTCATCTAAAGCAAGTGCCACTTTACTGCGACAACGAAAGCGCCATCAAGATCGCCAACAACCCAGTTCAGCACTCGAAGACAAAGCACATTGAAATTCGTCATCACTTTCTCAGAGATCATGTTGCAAAGGAAGATATTGATATCATACACGTCAACACTGAAGAGCAATTGGCAGATATCTTCACCAAGCCCTTGGATGAGAAGAGATTTTGCAAGTTACGGTGTGAGCTAAATATCTTGGAATCCTCAAATGTCCTGTGATCAGGCACACATCCTAACACTTATGCATATTGATGACTTAGATGTGCAACACACGAAGTAACGTATATCTTCAATCAATGAAGACATACATTCTAAGTGTGAATACATTAATGTGGAAATTGACTTCGGAGCGCCACGATAATTGTGCGCCGTGTCTGGGTCTAATACTTCCTATACGGTGGGTAACGCCACCACCAAACGTTCTATTTTGAAGTGTTTCACTCATGGCGTTACCTTGCAATGTCTTCACATTTGGTTTGGCTTCAATCTCAACATGTCTTCATGATTATCTTCACTATGTTGATTATATATATATACTAGTGTTCTGTCCTCTACAGCATTCACTTATAGCTATGTCTTCTTGTTTGAATCTTTTTGAACTAAGTGAATGTGATCGGACCCTAACCTCTCTATGCTTCTATCTCAAATTCTATCTCTCCAAGTCATATGCATTCTATTGAAACTGTCGAATGTCTTCTCTGCGTCCTTGTCAGCAGAAGACACAGAGACAAACTTTAAAACCGTTTTCAATGCTCATTCATCCACAAGAAATCCGGAGAAGTAGGAACAACCACCCGACAATCCAGGCGTGCGTGGGATGTGGAACTGCCCCCGATATTCCGCATGGTGGACACGTGCTGTTAAGATGCGAAACGCCAGGGGCACCTGTGTAATAGCGCAATGCCGCCTCTATACCTATAAATACACAATTCACCGCGGTCATTATCTCTTCCTTCCACCCTCGCACGAACCCTAGCGCCACCGCTAGCTCTCGACGACGCCGGCGACGAAGCGCTTCACTGCCGCAACCTCTCCGACGCCGTTTTCACGCCGACCGCGGACATCGTCCTCTCCGCCGTCGCTGTAGGTGTCTTCCGTCGCCAAGTTAGGGCACAAAGGATCGAACTGCTCGGCCTCATCTCCTACTTCGTCTAGCAGTTCCAAGTGTGGTAAATAAAACCTCTTTTTACAGCCTCTTTTGATCCTATAGTTCAGTCACTTTTTGCCATAAGAAGTTTCAGTTCTCACAAGTTAGATCTCTCTCAGTCTGCATCTCATAACTTGCCTAGTATATTCACTTGTGCTTCATGAAGTAGTTAGATTCCTCACTTGTACTGATCTGTGGGTTCGTACAAATCTGGAACCAACTTCTTTTCTATGAGTGAATGTCTTCGCATGATGAGGTCAATGTCTTCTAAACTGATTTATCTTCAAAATCTTCTGAGAATGCATATGACCTCTTCCCCTTCCCTCACACCTTAATGCTGTCACAGGTAAATGTCCGTGGGAGAATCCTTTGGTTCTCATAGTCTGCATTCATTTGCAGAGTACTTACAGCATCACATCAACTCTCCTGAAGCGAGTTCTTGTTGGTCAAGCAAAAGGAAGCCTTTGAAGCCTTTGAACATCTTGAAGCCTTCCAAGTTAAGATTCATGGCTTCAGAAACAGCAGCAAGGAAGGGAGGCAGACAGCGACATGGTGGAACGTCCAAAGATCTGCCTGATGAATTGGCAGAGATGTACAAAACTGATCCTGAAGAAAAGTATGGTCAGCGGAAGACATGAATCCAATGGATTCGAAGATATTGGGCAGAGCAATGGTTCCACTACCGCTTCGTCACTCAGGAGTATGCGGAGAAGTGCGCCATCAAGACACCGTGGGGAGACGTACTATATAAAAATCTCGTACCCAGGTCCAGAGACGAAGCCATTTCTCAAGGCTTCTATCCATGCATGGTCCGAGGACCGCAGCCAGCTGAAGCACATCCGTCATCACTCCTCTAGTGTCGCGATGACAATCTGTTCAAGCGCAACTTTCAGTTTGCTCAGAACTCTGTGAAGCAAAACAAGAAGAAGCTGGGGTTAGACTTCAACCCTGGTCCATCTGCGCCAAGGGAGGATGGCACACGCGACGCAGAACCCAATATCATCGGTCCGTATGCCAATCTTGCAGGCCTCATCACCCGCATCCTAGTCCAAGGGACTTCCGTGAATGACCCTCCAGCAGACACTGAGTCTGATGACGCGCCTGCTGCGCCGAAGCCAAAGCAAATGAAGAAACCAAAAGCTTCAAAGCCAGCCACTTAACCCAAAATCTCCAGAGCAAAGCCATTGGCAACTGCACCTCCTGAAGCCAGTGTGTAGTCTGAAGACTTATCACGAGTCTCCAAGCCCCAGGAAGCCAAGAAGCCTCAGCCACACACAGGCAAAGAGCTCACAGCTGCTGCCATTCTGCGCAGCGAAACCATTGATCTGTCAAGCGATGAAGATCTTGGAGATGACGCTCTTGAGCAGCTCATCAAGAGCAAGGAAGAGGCTGAAATCTTCAACAATCTGCCTCTGTTTGATGTCGCCATCATCCACAACTTCATCGATGAATGGTTTGCCTCACCGAACATCAGCTTCGAAGATCTTTAGCTGCCCATTGGCCTCAGCGTCGCTTTCCAAGGCGATATTGCTTCAGAACTTGCAATTGCTCAGCGCATTGTTGAACTGAAGCAGAAAATTGATTTTGAAAAGGATCAGTTCAAGAAGCACATGGCCAAGCTCAGCGTGCAAGAAGTGAAGAACTTCAAGATCATGCTGCACGAGCTAAAGGAGAACTTTCTGAAAAAGCGTACAGAAGCTCAAGGTTCGCGTGAGCGGATGAAGACACTGGCAGACAGATGTGTGCAGGCCTACAATGAGGCCGAGAAGCGCAAGGCACTTGGGCGTCCAGGCATCGACCCCAGGATGGCCGCTAAGAAAAAGAAGAAGACTGCCACCACTGAACTAGAGGCACCAAGACAAGAAGCTGCTCCGATTTTTTTCCCCACTACTACGACTGGCTCGAAGCCAAAGAGCCGGTCCACTGCGTCAAAGCTCAAGAAGACAAGGACAGCTGAAGCTGAAGCGAAGAAGAGGAAACACTCTGAGGCCTCTCCTTCTGACCCCACCAAGAAGAAGCGCAAGACCAAGAAAGCTCGGGCTGCTCCCACAGAGCCCTTAATGGTTGAACCCCTCTCTGTCATCTATCCTGACGCAGATCGTCAGCTGACAGTTCATGAGCCTGCTCCCACAGAGGCTCCTGAAGCTGAAGACATTCCAGCAGCCGACCCCTACGCTGCTGAAGACATTGGTCACCATAATAATGTACAAGATGATGCAGCCCTTCCTCAGCTTGAGACAAGCGAACTGATCAGCATTGGTCGTCCATTGACGCCAATTGCACAAGATGCATCGTGGGCAGATCGCCCATAAGAGGAAGACAATGAGGCCCAGCCCACTCCAACTCCAACGGCGTCGTCTGCATTCCGCAGGCTTCGCAAGGGACCAAGGCCTCAAAATCCTGCTGAAGACATTCCGGCTGCATCAGCCGAAGAGAATGAAGAAGAACCACAAGCTCCAACTCCCCCGCTCCAACAAGAAGCAGTTCTCCAGGAGAACGTGCCTGAGTTCGTCCCTCTCACTACACGTGTGGAGGCTGAAAATGGTGAGGCTGCCACAAACAACACCGAAGCCAATGTGGAGCCCTCCCCAACAATAGCTTCAGAAGACACTGAAGCTACTGCTCGTGACACTTCTGTGCCTGAGTCTGCTGCCGGTCCACAATTCAACTATCATGTTGCGCACAGGCCTCAGGTCCAGAAGCCGATCCCACGAGTGCCAAGGTTCCCAGGTCCTGCATCAGCTCCTGGCTCCTTCAACATCAATAGCTTCAGGGCAGATAACACGTTCTTCAACAGCTCCAAGAACCCTTATTCAAGGGAACGGATTGTATCAGATAGGTTCTGGAGCTATCCACAGTGCAGCTATTACTCATGCATCCTATACAACCAGGGTCGCATTTTCCCGCACAAGCGCCTTGAGGTTGAAGCTGTTGCTGGTCTGCCCGGCCTGGAAGAAGCACTGGATTGCTTCAGACAAGTGGGTCTGCTGCCGTTTATCACAGATGAAGAGCACTGGAATGAAGAGCTTCTGCTTCAATTCTATGCCACCCTCCATATCAAAGGCTACAACAGAGATCCGAAGACTTGGGTCCTGGAGTGGATGACCGGCAATGTCCATCATGAAGCCAATGCATTTGATATCATTGAGCTTATCGGCCTGCCCACTCCTGGCGAATTCTTCGACGAAGGCTGTCAACTCCATGCTGAAGCAATTGAGAGCATATTCCAGAGGCCTGAACCAAATATGAGTCAGATGCTCTCAATGATGAAGCCATTGCCCCATGATGCACCCTATCCAACTGAGTTCTTCGTCGAAGACCTCGAGTACCTGCCCAGAACCATATATCATATCATCAGGCGGACTCTCTGGCCCATTAAGGGACACTCTCCATATGCCAAGATTGAAGGTGCAATGAAGACTCTCATATTCTGTATTCTTCATGGAAAATGCTTCAACGCGCAGGATCTCTTCATACGCCAACTTGCAGCATCAGGCTCAGATTTATTTGGCTTGAAGTTTTATGCTCCTTGGGTTATGAGGCTGATCAAGCTTCACTCTGCGACTTCATATCAGCCCTCAGCCCGCAACCATCGGATCTTCTTGCCAGATGTGGACACCTCTGCTGAAGCTATATATCCTGAGCCTGCCAAGAAACCATTAAGTCTTCAGAATGCAGAACACCAGAGCTTCACTCAGAATGTTGAAGGTGTCGAAGCCATCTCCAGAGTATATCCATTGGCTGGCACTACACGTGCGCCACGCCCAGCACCTACTGAAGCCACAGACAGCACAAATGCTCAAAGACCCAAGAAGCGCGCTCGTGCCCTCAATGACCGAGAGCTTCTTGTGGCTCTTCACCAAAAGCAGGATAGGCATCACGACTGGCTCAAGAGGCAGATGAAAAGCATCTTGGTGGATGTCAACCGCATCAGAAATCTTGCCACCAAGAATGCATTTGTAGCACATGAAACTTGTCACCGCACCTGGAAAGGACTCACAATGCTGTGCTCTGAAGCTGATCTTCACGAGAATGGCTTCAGAGAGAGATTCAAGTTTGACTCCACACCTCCCAGAAGAGCTGTGCTGCGCGGAACTCCGTCACTTGAAGACTCAGAGTTCTCTTCCTCTGCTGCCACGGTGTCTGCCCGGATTATCGAAGAAGAAGATGATGCTACATCACCTCCACCTACTTCAGCGCGCGTCGAATCTGCACCAAGCTCGTCTGCACCGCCAAACACCTCCACCGACCCTACTGCGCCTGGGAACGCGTAGAAAACTCTATGTCTTCAAACCTTTTTGGTCATCACTGACAAAAGGGGGAGAAGCATATGATGTTTATAGTCTTCAAGCGGGTCACTATGGGCGGGTGCCTTTATATTTTGCTACATTTTGCTTCATGCTTACAACTCCCGTTTTTGCTACATTTGCTTCTTTGAGTTGTAACACTTAGACTTGATGGTCGTCTGCTACCTGTTTGTCACTCTGTTTTGCAAAGATAAATTCCACATGTGCGACGATAAATTCTGCACTTAGATCATTCTGCAGACGTCCATTTTTCCATTATGCATGTCATTATCTTCATATACTTTTACATGCATAGTGGATTGTCATCATAAGTTGAAGTGGATCTCCACAAGTACAACCTGCCATGTGCATTTGCATTCCAAGAAGCAAATTACTTATATGCACATCTTCAGGGGGAGCCCTTGGAGCTTATGAAGACAATTCCTTTACAATTTCACAAATTATATTCCCCGTTGAAAACTTCAACTAGTTTGTCATCAATCACCAAAAAGGGGGAGATTGTAAGTGCATCTAGTGCCACCCCTAGTTGGTTTTGGAGTATTGACGACAAACCTAGTTGAGGGACTAATGTGTTTGTGAGAATTGCAGGATAACACAGGTAGAAGTCCCTCATTGATTCGGTTTTACTACCAGAGATGACCCCTAAAAATGTACGAAGACATTGAAGACAATGGTGGTATATGAAGATATTCACATTGAAGACTATGACAAGAGAAGACACCACGTGAAGCCTATGGAACTCGAAGACTTAGATCCTTCGTAGTTTATTTCATTTGTGTTGAGTCATAGGAACCACCGTACTGTTAAGTGGGGTCCAAGAGAACCAGTCAGAATGACTGAAGTGATGCCTAATTCAAATCCTATGTCTTCGAGCGAAGACTATGAGAGCAAATCTTGTCCAGAGTCGGACAAGTCAGCTTTACTTGTAGCCCAAGTAAAGTTGCCGTGTGAGTTCGAAATCTGACCGTTGGTACACGTGTCAGTTCCTTAGTGACCCAGGGTCATTTCGGACAAATCAGGTCGGGTTGCCCAGTGGCTATAAATAGTCCACCCCCTACAACCATAAACGGTTGGCTGCTCAGATTTCAGTGCACGGCTTTTGTCGTTTGAGAGCAACCCACCTCGAAGCCTTTGAGAGAAAATTCCTAGCGAGGAGAAAAGCCCTAACAACCCAGAGCCAGAGTAAATTGGGCATCACTTAAGTCTTCTTGTCTGAGTGATCTGAAGACTTATTACACTTGAGGACTGTGCATCCTCCAGACGGTTAGGCGTCGCGTTCTGAGCATCCAAGAGAAATTGTGGATTGCCAGTGAACGAAGTCTGTGAAGGTTTGGGAGTCTACCTTGAAGACTTACCAGAGTGATTGGGCGAGGTCTGTGTGACCTTAGCTCAAGGAGAAAACGGTGAGGACTGGGTGTCCTGAGCTGCGTGTTCAGGACTGGGTGTCCGGGACTGTGTGTCCTTTGGTTTAAATACCTAGCCGCTCCAACCAGACGTACAGTTGTCACAGCAACTGGAACTGGTCCAACAAATCATTGTCTTCAACGTGTCACTGGTTTCATCTTCACTTCCTCTTACTTACTGTTACTCATTGTGAAGCCATTGCATGCTTGCTCTATATTTTGTCTTCACAACGTAACTGTATGATTTGTTTGGCTTCATACTTCTTCCTACCTGATCCTTATTACACTGAAGCCTTTGTCATTGTGCTTTCACTCTATTGAATACTTGACCATGGCTTGCCTAGTGTAATCTAACTTCCGCTGCATAGTGATAGGCCTATCTATTCTGTTTGTCTTCATAACTTCCACATTTTGTAGACTTTCATAAAAATCGCCTATTCACCCCCCCCTCTAGTCGATATAACGCACTTTCATCGTCGTGATCCAAATCACCGATGATCCTAGTGCCGAACGGACGGCACCTCCGTGCTCAACACACGTACAGCCCGGTGACGTCTCCTACGCCTTGATCCAGCAAGGGGAGAAGGAGAGGTTGGGGAAGACTCCATCCAGCAGCAGCACGGCGGCGTGGTGGTGGTGGAGGAGCGTGGTACTCCAGCAGGGCTTCGCCAAGCACCGCAAGAGACGAGGAGGGAGAGGGGTAGGGCTGCGCCAAGAAGGAGAGGAACTCATCTGTTGGCAGCCCCAAGTCCTCAAGTATATATAGGGGAGAGGGAGGGGTGCTCCCCACCTAGGGTTCCACCCTAGGGGCGGCGGCCAGCCCCAATCCCATCTAGGGTGGCGGACAAGTGGAGGGGGAGAGGGAGGCGCATCAGGCATGGGCCTTAAGGCCCATCTGCCCTTAGGGTTTGCCCCCTCTTCCCCTTAGGCGCATGGGCCTTGGTGGGGAGGCACCCCAGCCCACTTAGGGGCTGGCCCCTTCCCACTATTGGCCCATGTAGGCCTCCGGGGCTGCTGGCCCCACCTGGTGGGCCCCCGGACCCCTCCGGTGGTCCCGGTACACTACCGGTGATGCCCGAAACACTTCCGGTGGCCAAAACCATACTTCCTATATATTAATCTTTACCTCCGTACCATTCCGGACTCCTCTTGACGTCCGGGATCTCATCCGGGACTCCGAACAACATTCGGTAACCACGTATATCTATTCCCTATAACCCTAGCGTCATCGAACCTTAAGTGTGTAGACCCTACGGGTTTGGGAGTCATGCAGACATGGCCGAGATAACTCTCTGGCCAATAACCAACAGCGGGATCTGGATACCCATGTTGGCTCCCACATGTTCCACGATGATCTCATCGGATGAACCACGATGTCAAGGACTTGATCAATCCCGTATACAATTCCCTTTGTCTAGCGGTACGATACTTGCCCGAGATTCGATCGTCGGTATCCCGATACCTTGTTTAATCTCGTTACTGGCAAGTCTCTTTACTCGTTCCGTAACACATCATCCCGTGATCAACTCCTTGGTCACATTGTGCACATTATGATGATGTCCTACCGAGTGGGCCCAGAGATACCTCTCCGTTTACACGGAGTGACAAATCCTAGTCCCGATTCGTGCCAACCCAACAGACACTTTTGGAGATACCTGTAGTGTACCTTTATAGCCACCCAGTTACGTTGTGACGTTTGGCACACCCAAAGTATTCCTACGGTATCCGGGAGTTACACAATCTCATGGTCTAAGGAAATGATACTTGACATTAGAAAAGCTTTAGCATACGAACTACACGATCTTTGTGCTAGGCTTAGGATTGGGTCTTGTCCATCACATCATTCTCCTAATGATTTGATCCCGTTATCAACGACATCCAATGTCCATGGTCAGGAAACCGTAACCATCTATTGATCAACGAGCTAGTCAACTAGAGGCTTACTAGGGACATGGTGTTGTCTATGTATCCACACATGTATCTGAGTTTCCTATCAATACAATTCTAGCATGGATAATAAACGATTATCATGAACAAGGAAATATAATAATAATCAATTTATTATTGCCTCTAGGGCATATTTCCAACATGAAGTGCTTTCAAAAATTTGTAATGTAGGCAGATTTCTGCAAGGTGATTAAAAAAAGAATACTCTAAAAGTCCTTTTCTTGGGCACGACTTCCAAAGTGTTGGAGAGTTGTTGTGGGATGGCGAAAGACATGGGTGCTCGAGCCGCGGTGTCGGACATTGGCCTTGGTGAAGCTGATGGTGAACGGAGAGATCCAGGGTGGAGGTCTTCACCGGTGGCCTGGCTTGCCCTGATCATTGGAGAAGAAGGCGTCGGTGCACAGTTCTCACCGACCACGAGCTCAACATCATACCCAAACTTGTTGTACAATGGCATGTGTGTTTTTTCCCAGGTTTTCTTTAGTGAATCTTTGCGTTTTGTTTGGGGAGAGCCGCGAAATGACAACGTTGCCTATGTAGGAATAATGTTCTCGCCGCCTTATCCCCATTCTATTGGTATGTTTTTCACTGACGGAGGGCGTGTTGTAACACCCCGGGTGTCATGCTACAACAAACTCCTGTTAATGATGCCACGCCATCATAATTAATTTTGCTAATCATCACTTCGTTCCAAACCGACCTCATATTCAAATTTAAAAGACAAGTCGAATTATTATTTCCTCAAACTATAAAACTAAAATATTCATATATTAATATAAATCCCCCTGACCAATTGTCATGTTGAAACCAGCGTCATTTGGCTCATCATGTAATCCCTAGTAAAATATAAAGTTGTCCAGCGCCAAATAAAATAGATTTCTTTTTTAACAAATAATTATACCAATCCGTTTGACTTGAAACTTTGTGGGCCTCTTCAAAAAATTTGTGTTTGATTTATGTGACAAATTGTGTAATCAATAAAAAGGATTGCACATTCGGAAGCCTCAGCCATGGCTCGGGCTGGTCTACCTTACGCTCCGCCTCTGCCTGAGTGGAACTAAGGGATTGGGTGTAGAGCAACTAGAGAACAGGGGAGGATGCCTTCCAGGAGTTTTAGAGCTAGCTGCGATTGATTATATGAACCTTGGGAGTGAGTAATACAAGTTTTCACCCGGAAAAAAAAGAGGATGCCTTCAGCTGGCGGTCATCAGGACAAACGGGAGGAGGAAGAGAGGAACTAGGGATTGGGTATGGTGAACTATCTCTTCGCGCCGTCAATCGGCTTGAGCAACGTAATAAATGTCCTTGGTGGACCTGACAAGTGCACAGTGCTATGCTGCCGATCGTAAACGGCAAGGGCAACGTCAAGGTAACAAATGCGCCGTGAGAAAACAAACAGCCGTCCAAGCCCAACTTCGGTATATATATAAATCGCTCCTTGGTACGGTGTACAGCGACCCTGCAACCCATACAATACTGCGTACGACCCACATCCCAATAACGAGCTAATGGTTAGCGATACCGGGAGCGTGCGTGCTCGTCCACGCCTAGCAATTTCCGCACCTAATGGGGACTATATGTATATAATTTGGCCTGATTGTGGTGGTCTTTGATGTAGTGTTCGACATTTCCCAAGTATGATTAATGTTGGTGAAACTGCTGCAGTTTACTTATACGTACAAATCTATCTATTAGTACCCTAAAAAAAATCTATCTACTAGTATCCTAGCGTGTTAGTTGTATAATAATAACAGAAGAGGCACGTTGGCCATCCATGTTCCAGACGATGCACTTTGTAAAAGGAGGAGTATTTTTAAACTGTGATGATTTTTATAACAAATTCGGAATTTATACGCCTTCACGCACCAAAATCAAAACTAGCACCCAGTCGGCCTCCAGTTGGCCGAAAAGGGGCTCTTCGGCCTGCGGTTGACCGAAGTGGGCTCTTCAGCCTCCCATTGGCCGAAGAGTGCCTCAACTGGACCGAAAAGGACTCTTTGATCTACTCTTTGGTCAACCGTAGGCCGAAGAGTCCTTGGGCCAAACTTTTCGCGTTAATGGGAGGCCGAAGGTGCATGGCTGCACTCTTCTGCCTATGCTAGGCCTTGGGCCCCAAAGAGTATTCTTCGGCCTACGGTTGATCAAAGAGCACTCTTCGGCCTACGGCAGAACAAAGTGTACTCTTCGGCCTACGATAGACCAAAGAGTCCTTTTTGGCCCAGTTGGGGTACTCTTCAGCCAACGAGAGGCTGAAGAGCCCACTTCGGTCAACCGCAGGCCGAACAGCTCCTCTTCGGCCAACTGAAGGCCGACGGGTGCTAGTTTTGATTTTCTTATGTGAGAACGTATAGATTTTGAATTTGCTATAAAAATCATCACAGTTTTGAAAAAAAATCTGAAAGAAGAATGAGTAGATCCATGTTCGTGCATTTTGTCTTCACTTGGTGATTTTTCGTGCCTGGCTAGACGAGAGTGCAACTATCACGTGACCACCGTGTGATGTTGGTTGGGAAATACAGAGGGACAGAAGTGGTGCACTGGTGACCGCTGTGTTAAAGTATGTATTATAGATGTATACGGTGTATATATAAACCGTATACATGTGTGGGCGTGTGCTTGTTGTAGCCAGGTAGTTAGGATATGTTTAGGTTGATCTCTATCCTTTGTATAGATTATGACTTGAAGATCAATCCTACAACAACCTAACTACCTAAACCCTGTAATCTCTTGTGCCTATATATAACACGCAACGCGTCCCTGCTAAGGCATACGCTTAACCCATCTTTTCATGGTATTCAGAGCCTCTCCTCTACGCACATCTCCTGCGACGCCAAAGACCCTCGCGCCGCCATGTCTTCCTCAAGCTCCACCACAGCCGCTCCATCTGTGCTGATCCCCATCGCTGAGAAACTCCATCGCTCCAACTTCAACATCTGGCGTGCGCAGGCTCTGGCCACAACCCGTGGCACTCAGCTGGTCTCCTACCTCGATCCAGAGAGGGAGGAACTGGCGCCCAAGCTGTCGGACAAAGACGGCAAGGTCACCGATGTGCCGAACCCGGCATATGAGATCGACAGGGCTCGCGACTCTCAGGTTCTGAGTTTTCTTTTCAATTCCATCTCACCCCCTGTGATGGTTCAGATCGCAACATGCACCACGGTGTCAGCAGCATGGACTGCAATCATGGAGATCTTTATCTCCCAGACACAGGAGGCCATCGTCAATACAAGGATGTCCCTCTCCACCACCAAGAAGGGAAACTCCACCATCGCTGAGTACCTTGGCCGCATGAAGGCCCTCAGTGATGAGATGGCTGCCATCGGCAAGCCGCTCACGGACGATGATATGGTGTCGTATATCCTTGCTGGCTTGGATTTCGACTACATGTCATTCGTCTCCTCCATCTGCACCAGGACCGTCCCCATCAAGCCCAACGAGCTCTACGCGCAACTCATCAGCTTCGAGAGCCGCCTCGCCATGTTCGAGGGTGGCAACTCATCGTCCCACTCATCCGCGAACGCTGCCTCCCGTGGCGGTCGCGGTGGCTTCCCTCGCGGCGGAGGCCACGGCAGGAACGGAGGCGGCCGTGGCCACGGTGGTGGCTGTGGGAATGGAGGCAACGGCGGCCGCGGGAACGGCCACGGTGGGCGTGGCCAAGGAGGCGGGGGACGAGATGAGCTCCCTGAAGTGTTCTGCCAGATCTGCAAGAAGCCGAACCACACGGCTATAGAGTGCTACAGGCGCTTCGACATCGCATTCACCAAGGAGAAGAGTGCGAGCGCCGTGTCCAACTCCTCCTACGGTGTCGACACCAATTGGTACGTTGACACAGGCGCCACAGATCACATCACCGGAGAGCTCGACAAGCTCACCACGAGGGAGAGATACAACGGCCATGATCAAGTGAACATGCCCAATGGAGCAGGTATGAAAATTACTCATATTGGTCAAGCATATGTTCGTACTCCCACTCGTAATCTTCATCTAAAAGATGTCCTTTACTCACCTAAAGCCACAAAAAATCTTGTTTCTGCTCATCGTCTATCTCAAGACAATAATGTGTTTCTTGAAACTCACCCTCGTTTCTTCTTCACTAAGGACAAGGCAACGAGGAGCACCCTCCTCCACGGCAGGTGTAGAGCCGGCCTCTACCCCCTATCATCAGCTTCTTTAGGCCCGGGCAGGCATGCTTTTGGTGCCACCAAGATCTCTCCGTCAAGGTGGCACGATCGACTAGGTCATCGGTCTTTGAAAATCGTTCAGCATGTTCTTAGCAAGAACAAAATTCCTTTTTCAGTTCATGAGTTGAATAAAGAGGGGGTGTGTGATGCATGCCAACAAGGCAAAAGTCACCAACTTCCCTATCCGCATTCTAGTAGTTTTTCGAATGCTCCTTTAGAGCTTATTTATTTTGATGTATGGGGACCTGCCCGTGATTCTATCAATAAAAAGAATTATTATGTGAGCCTTATTGATGATTTCAGTAAATTTACGTGGATATTTCTTCTTAAGCATAGGTCAGAGGTCTTTAAAGTGTTTCATGAATTTCAAGCACTTGTAGAAAGACTCTTTGATCGCAAAATCATCACCATGCAAACCGACTGGGGTGGTGAGTATGAGAGGTTAAATTCCTTTTTTCGCCAAGTCGGCATCACACACCATGTTTCCTGCCCGCATGCTCATCAGGAAAACGGCTCCGCTGAAAGGAAGCATCGTCACATTGTCGAGGTTGGCCTCTCATTACTAGCTCATGCGTCTATGCCCCTCAAATTTTGGGATGAGGCATTCCTCGCAGCCACGTACTTGATCAATCGCACACCAAGTAAGGTGATCAATCTTGAAACTCCACTAGAAAAATTGTTTCATGAAACACCAACTATCATTCTCTTCGTACTTTTGGGTGCGCATGTTGGCCTAACCTTCGTCCTTTCAATGCTCGCAAGCTTGAATTCCGCTCCAAGCAATGCGTTTTCCTTGGCTACAGTAACCTTCAGAAAGGTTTCAAGTGTCTAGACATAACTGTTGGACGTGTTTATATTTCTCGGGACGTTGTGTTTGATGAAACGGTGTTTCCCTTTGCCAAGTTAAACCCTAATGTCGGTACACCTATCAGATCCGAAGTCCTTCTCCTCTCTGAAAATTCCTCCTCCCTACCTCTTGATCATGGGGACGAACATATAGCTAATGATCACTTGGGTAATTCTCATGAAAATTCTGCTATAAATTTTGGAGGAAATTCGGTTGTGCACTATGATTTTATGCAGCAGCAAAGGACAAGCGCAGAGCACGAGGAGGATTCAGGTGCTGCACCTGGAGCTGACAGCGGCGATCCCGGTGCGGATCCGTCCTTGCTTGCCGCGCCAGGCAGTGGCAGCGCACCCGCCTCGGGGTCAGGCGGGCCACCAGCGGCCGACCACGCGTCCCCCCGCGGCCCCACGGGTGAGACCACGACAAGCCAAGGCGGGCCCAGCAGCGCAGGTGGGCCAACCGCACTCACGCGCCAGGAGAGGCGCCTCTCCGCGTCGTCTGGTGGGCCTCGCCAAGTGGCCCAACAAGCAACTGGCTCCGGCTCCAAGGAAATCAGCCTCGGATCAGGTGCTGCTAGATCGTCTGTTGCGCCAGATCTCACTGGTTCGCCTGCCGCGATGGATCCCACCGGATCTTCTGTGCAGCGACCCTCTGCGGCAGATTCTGTGCCGCTGAGAACCAGATCACAGCATGGAGTTTTGAAGCCCAAGGTTCGGACGGATGGCACGGTCAGGTACAGTAATGCTCGTTTTGGTGGCCTAGCTGTCACAAGTGAGCCGGGAAACTTGGTTGAGGCTTTTGAGGATAAAAACTGGAAAAATGGTATGGATGAAGAATATAATACTCTTACTAGAAACAAAACCTGGCACTTGGTTCCTCCAGCAAAAGGCAGAAACATAATTGATTGTAAATGGGTTTACAGAGTCAAAAGAAAGTCTAGTGGAGAAATAGACAGATACAAGGCTAGATTAGTAGCAAAGGGTTTTAAACAACGGTACGGTATTGACTATGAGGACACGTTTAGTCCTGTTGTTAAAGCAGCTACTATCAGACTTGTTCTTTCGGTTGCAGTATCAAATGGTTGGAGTCTTCGTCAATTGGATGTGCAGAATGTGTTTCTTCATGGCGTTCTAGAGGAGGAAGTCTACATGAAACAACCACCTGGGTATGAGGTAAAAGACAAATATCATTATGTGTGCAAACTTGACAAGGCATTATATGGTCTGAAACAAGCACCTAGAGCATGGTATTCTAGGTTAAGTGATAAACTTGAAAGGCTTGGTTTTCGACCTTCAAAGGCTGATACATCACTTTTCTTCTATAAGAAGGGAAAAATAATCATCTTTATGTTGGTATATGTTGATGATATTATTGTGGCCAGCTCATCACAAAATGCAGTCAGTGCATTGTTGGAAGATCTCAAGAGAGACTTTGCACTTAAAGACCTTGGCGATTTGCACTACTTCTTGGGAATAGAAGTAAAAAAAGGTAACTGATGGGATAGTCTTAAGTCAGGAAAAATATGTGTCTGATATATTAAAAAGGTCAGGTATGATGAGTTGTAAAGTTTCAAACATGCCACTCTCAACCACTGAGAAACTTTCCAAGGAAGAAGGGGAGCCCTTGGGAGCCGAAGCAGCCACAAACAATAGAAGTGTGGTAGGTGTCTTACAGTACTTGACACTTACAAGGCCTGACATATGTTTTCCTGTCAACAAGGTGTGTCAGTTCTTGCATGCCCCTACTCTTCAGCATTGGACTGCAGTGAAGAGAATTTTGAGATATCTCAGAGGTACTATGAGTACTGGATTAAAATTCACAAGGTCAAGCTCAAATGTGGTAAGTGCCTTTTCAGATGCAGATTGGGCAGGTTGTCCTGATGATAGAAGGTCAACTGGTGGTTTTGCTGTTTTCTTTGGACCAAACCTCATATCTTGGAGCGCACGAAAACAAGCCACTGTGTCTAGATCCAGCACTGAGGCTGAATACAAAGCTCTAGGAAATGCCACGGCTGAGTTGATATGGGTTCAAAGTCTGCTTGGTGAACTAGGTATAAATCATTCTTCTGTTGCACGATTATGGTGTTACAATATTGGTGCTACTTATCTGTCAGCAAATCCAGTGTTCCATGCAAGAACAAAGCACATTGAAGTAGACTATCTTTTTGTTCGTGAAAGAGTAGCCAAGAAGCTATTGGACATTCGTTTTATTCCTACTAATGATCAGGTTGTAGATGGCTTTACTAAAGCATTGTCATGGCGCAAGTTGGAAGAATTCAAGAACAATCTCAACTTGATAAAGTTGTGATTGAGGGGGCGTGTTAAAGTATGTATTATAGATGTATACGGTGTACATATAAACTGTATACATGTGTGGGCGTGTGCGTGTTGTAGCCAGTTAGTTAGGATATGTTTAGGTTGATCTCTATCCTTTGTATAGATTATGACTTGGAGATCAATCCTACAACAACCTAACTATCTAAACCCTGTAATCTCTTGTGCCTATATATAACATGCAACGCGTCCCTGCTAAGGCATACGCTTAACCCATCTTTTCACGCCGAACTAAACATCTGGGAGCTGCTAAGATACAAGGGCAACTAATCAATTTAGAGAGCAGGGACATGGAAAATACATAGATATATATGCATGTATTTGCAGTTTCTTCTTGTTTAGTATTTGCATCTTGATATGTGGCGTCGAGTCTAGTTCCCTCGCTGAATTCGCCAACTGGAATAGGAGCGAATATGTGGCGTCAAGTTTAGTAGTTGAACATGTTTGTGTGCTCTGTTGCCAAATTCAGAGTTTGGATACAACACTAGCACTTATGTTTGGAACAAGATATATCTGTGATTCACAAGTTAATGATGGCCTCGGAACCAAGAGAGAGATTTTTCTTTTCTTCAGGTTGCATCTTAGAGAATATACCCACCTAAGAATGTTTACTGTAGAGAATGGTTTGGTGCATCGATAATTATTGATCATGCACTAGGCACATATATATAGGTACAAGGGGTGCGACCGGTGTCTTGTCTCCCAAGATACATGTACATACAGGGGGAGAGAGACACTACATGTGCAGCATACAAAACCCAGACCTACGTACATGTACGCATGTTCAACACCCCCGACAGTCGAAGCGTCGCCGGTGACGCAGAGACTGGACCGAAAGCCCTGAAACGTCGAGGTGGGTAGTCCCTTTGTCATGATATCGGTGAACTGCTGATCGGTGGGCACATGGAGAACTCAAACACGACCAAGTGCGACGTGCTCCCTGACGAAGTGAATGTCGAGCTCAATATGCTTCGTCCGTCGGTGATGGACAGGGTTGGCAGCGAGATACACCACGGAGACGTTGTCACAGTAAACAAGCGTCGCCTTGGTAACCTCGCATAGTAACTCCTGAAGTAGCTGTCGTAGCCAAGAGCACTCCGCGATGGCGTTAGCCACAACCCTGTACTCGGCCTCGGCGCTCGATCGTGAGACCGTGGTTTGTCGTTTAGACGACCACGAAATCAGAGAGGGCCCGAGGTAGACACAGTAGCCGGAAGTGGAGCGGCGAGTGTCAGGACACCCAGCCTAGTCGGCGTCGGAGTAGGTGACAAGACTGGTGTCAGGTGATGCCGTCAGGGTGAGACCCATAGCTGTGGTGCCACGTATATACCGAAGAATACGTTTCACCAGAGCCCAATGAGTATCACGAGGAGCATGCATATGAAGGCACACCTGCTGAACAGCATACTGAATGTCCGGACGCGTCAGTGTGAGGTACTGAAGCGCACCAACGATGGAGCGGTAGAAGGGAGCGTTGGACACCAGAGAACCCTCGACGGCGGACACCTTAGCCTTCGTATCAACAGGCGTAGGAGCAGGTTTGCGGTTAATCATGCCCGCTCTCTCCAGAAGCTCGTAGGTGTACTTCTACTGGTGCAGGAAGAAGCCAGTGGCCCGGCACAACCTCGATGCCGAGGAAGTAGTGGATAGCCCCCAAGTCCTTGAGGGCGAACTCGGTGCCGAGGCGAGCTATGATCTGCTGAAGGAGCGCTGGCAAGGAGGCAGTCATGATGATGTCGTCGACATACAGGAGGAGGTACGCGGTGGCGGTGCCCTGGTGATAAACAAACAGGGAGGCATCGGACTGTGTGGACCGGAACCCCTGCTGCTGAAGGAAGGTCGCGATCCACTGGTACCAGGCCCGAGGCGCCTCCTTCAACCCGTAGAGAGAATGGGAGAGCAAGCACACGTGGTCCGGATGGTCAGTGTCGACGAAACCAATAGGCTGCTGACAGAACACCTTCTCGTCGAGACGACCATGCAAGAAAGCATTTGACACATCGAGCTGGTGGATTGGCCAGGCGCGAGAAACAACGACCTGGAGAACAGCGCGAATCATGCCCGGTTTGACAACCGGGGCGAAGGTGTCGGTGAAGTCCACGCCGGCACGCTGGCGAAAGCCGCGCACGACCCAACACGCCATGTAGCGCTCAAGGGAACCATCGGGGCGAGTCTTGTGGCGGAAGACCCACTTGCCAGTGATGACGTTGGCACGAGGAGGCCGCGGGACAAATTGCCACGTACGGTTGCGCTGCAGGGCGTCGAACTCCTCACGCATCGCAGCAAGCTAGTTCGGATCCCAAAGGGCTGCGCGTACGGAGGTGGGGAGCGGGGACGGGACCGTGGTGGACGCGGCACACGCGTACTTGTCGGAGGTGTAGCGCGTGCTAGGACGAAACGTTCCAGTCCGAGCCCAAGTGACCACACCAGCCGACGGAGCCGAGAGGGGGACCGGCGAGGATGAGCTCGAGCCGGTCTCTGGATCGGCTGAAGGGGCCCGGGCGACGGGGGCGGCCGACGGGGCCGCATCGCCAGGGGCAACCGAGAGGGCGGCTGAGGGGGCGCTAGGGGCCGCAGATACGGGTGGTAATTTTATCCATGGATTTGGATACCCATGGATACCCGACCCGGTTGGGCAAGGGTATGGAGCACATTTCTGCCCATGGGTCCATGGATATGGATACCCACGAACAGCTGAGTTGGGCATGGTTATAGTTTGTGCTTCATGGATATCCAATGGATACCCGTATGACATGTGGGGCCATACCCCAGTGACAGTAGAAAGAGCGAATCAATGGGAAATGGCAGGAAATATGCAACTTGTGCCATGAGTTATATGCTGCAGAATCAACATCTGGCATGTCACACTTAAGAACTCATCATATTACTTGTTACCTACTTATGCATGTAGGTTATGTTGTCATTTGTGAGTGAATGATGATGAGTTAATTTGATCTTTGGGAAGGCTTCATGCTGACTTTTCTATGCCCATGGAGCTCCATGGGTATGTGGATATCCAGCGGGTTTGGGCATGGGCACAAGTTATGCCCATGGATAATTTGGTGGATGGGCAGAGGGTAGGAAGATGGGTCATGGGCTGGATTTGGACCAGCTCCACCCGCCCCAAACCCGACCCATTGCCATCCCTAGCCGCAGCGGCGGGGGTGGCCGAGGGGGGCGCGGCGACGGGGGCCGCCGGCGTCGGGAGCGCGGGCAGGGCCAGGCCCGGTGCACGGCGGAGCGGTTCGCCAGAGGTGGGGGCAGGGGTGAACCGCGCCTCAGGGGACGCCGAGGGTGACGGTACCTGCTGAAACGGGAACACCATCTCATCAAAGTACACGTGCCGCGAGGTGAAAACGCGGTGGGACACTGGATCATAGCACCGGTAACCTTTGGTGTTGGTGGGAGGATAACCAAGGAAGATGCAAGGAAGCGACCGTGGAGCGAGTTTGTGAGGTGCAGTGGACGCGGTGCTAGGATAACAGAGACACCCGAAAATGCGAAGACCATCATAAGATGGAACCGCACCGAAGAGGAGTTGGTGAGGGGTGTAGTTCCAGCGTGGACGACACGGTCGAATGTTTATGAGGAGGCTGGCGGTCGCGAGCGCGTCCGGCCAGAACCGAGGAGGCACGTAGGAGTGGAAGAGCAACGTGCGGACACAGTCATTAAGAGTGCGAATGACGCGCTCGGCGCGACCATTCTGCTGGGACGTGTAGGGGCAAGTGAGGCGAAAGATAGTGCCATGCGACGCAAGAAGATTGCGGATGGCGACATTGTCAAACTCCTTTCTGTTGTCAGTTTGCAAGGCAAGAATCGGACGACCGAACTGTGTGGTGACATATGAATAAAAAGCTGTGAGTGTGGCAAGAGCGTCGGACTTGCAACGGAGAGGAAAAGTCCACACATAATGAGAGAAATCATCCAATATCTCCAAATAGTATAAGTAACCCGTGTTGCTCGCAACCGGGGACGTCCAAACATCACTATGCAATAACTGAAACGGAAAAGTGGAAACGTTTGTAGACTCGCTAAAGGGAAGACGAATGTGCTTGCCAAGAAGGCAAGCCTCACAAGAGTGGTCTTCAACCTTATTACATGAGAAAGAAAAGCTCTGAAGAATCTGACTCATAATGGTGAAGTTGGGATGCCCGAGGCGGCCGTGCCAAAGATCGACACTAGCAACGAAGGCGGCGAGACGACGGGTGGTGGTGGCACCGGAGGGATGCACCGGGTAAAGCTCGTCCGGGCTGTCACATCGGTGGAGTACCATCCGTGTACGGGTGTCCTTCACAGAAAAACCAATATTGTTAAATTCAACATTGATAGGATTCTCACGAGCAAGGCGACGAACAGAAACAAGATTGGTAACTAAGTTAGGAGACACAAGAACGTTAGACATGTTAACGGGAGTATTAGTAGAAGGAAAAGACATATGACCGACATGTGTAATGGGAATGGAGGAACCGTTACCAAGGGTAATGCGAGTGGGAGTATGAACGGGAGTGGCGGATGTGAGGTTACCGGGATGAGCAGTCATGTGAGCGGTGGCGCCCGAGTCCATGTACTAGTCACCGCCGCCACCGTAGGAGCTCGGTGACGGGGTGGAGTGCAGAGCAGCAAGAAGGGCCGGGTCCCATGGTGGCGGCACCTGGGGAGGGAGAAACCCTCCATAGGCGTCGTAGGCGGGCACGGGCGCTGGCGCGGTGCCGTAGCCACTTTAGGGGGCGGCGGTCTGCGCGGTGAAGAGCGCCTGGTGGCTCGCCGGCCGAGGCCCAAGGATGCCCGGAGCCAGAGCCCAAGGAACTGGGATCGAGTACGCATGGATGATGCCCGTCCATGGGTTTGTGCCATAAGTCCAGGGCGGGGTGGCCTGCTGCTGCTGACGAGGGGCCCCCCTTGCGCCTGTTTGCTACCGCCCCTGCGACGGTTCCCTCGGTGCCCGCCACCCAGCTGCGGCTGCTGGGGGGCAGCAGGTGGGGTGGGGGCGCAGGCGGGAGGGGGTAAAACCCCGGAGGCGCGGGGGCGCCGGCTGGTGACAAGGCGCAGGCGCGGGCGGGGCGGCCGGTGGAGGGGCACCACGCGAGGTGCCGGCGGCGAGGGCGTGGTGCTGCCCGCGCTTCTTGACCCCCCTTCATCCGGCGCTCCTCCAACCACAAGTATGCCACGAACTTGGGGAAGGAAGGCTCCGGCATGAGGGAGAGGTTGGAGGTGGCGTTACCAAAGTCCTCATTGAGGCCGGCGGTGAGCGTGCTGAGGAGGAGATCGTCATCAACCTTGGCGCCAATGTCACAGAGCTCATCTGCCAACGTCTTCAGGCGGCGGCAGTGGTCATCGATAGACTGATCATCCTGATGACAGTCAAAAAATTCCTGCTGCAAAAAAATGCGGCGCTGAAGCTTGTTGTCGGTGAAGAGGCCGTTGAGCTTGACCCACACGGCGCGGGCGTCATCACCATCGCTCACGACCGTGTGAAACAGGTCCTTCAAGATGGCGGTGAAGAACCACAGGATGAGCGTGGCGTCGATCGCGGTCCACTCGGAGTCGCCCACCATGGCGCGGGAATCAACGGAGCCGTCAACGTGATCCACAAGGTTGTTCTCGCGGAAGAGCAGCGAGAACTATGTCTTCCACACGAAGTACCTGGCGTCGGTGGCATCGAGGACAACGGGGACGCGGTCATGGATGTTGATGTCGCGGATGTCAGCGGGGTCCGGCCTGGCGAAGGGGTTGGAGTAGGAGGAGGCAGAGGAAGACATGGCCGCGCGGCGGTGGTGCGGCATGGTAATGCAAGCAAGCAGCGGTGCGGGTAATGCGAGCGGCGCGATGCAGTAAGGCGATGCGCATCGGGTCAGCAGGGTAGCGAGCGAACTCGAGCGGCGCGATGCAGTGGGGTAGCGAAGCGATGCACAGCGGGGAGTGGTGCGATCCAGGGAGCGAGGCGATGCGCAGCGGGGCCAGGGTAGCGAGCGAGGCAGCAAGGCATTGTGGCGCGGGGACTGGCAGCTGGCGGGTCATGGTATCAGGCGGCGGGTCGGGTGATGGGCGGGGCTGGCGGCGATCGGGATCGGGGGCTAGCGAGAGATCGGGATCGGGGCTAGCGAGAGTAGCGGGAGAGGAGGCGGCGGCGTGGGGCGGCGGCGGCTAGGGTTAGGCGGAAGCGGGAGAGGATCGATTTGCTCTGATCACTAGTAGAAAAATGGTCAAACGTGAAGCACATTAGTACCGGTTTGTATTTGAGCCGGCACTAATGTACACATTAGTGCCGGTTCCAACGGATAGCCGGGCCGCTTTCATTAGTACCGGTTCATGGCGAACCTTTAGCACCGGTTCGTGCCACGAACCGGTACTAATGAGAGTGGTGGCAGGATGTTGCCAGAGTGGGGCCCCTCCAGCACCTTTAGTACCGGTTCGTTCCACGAACCGGTACTAAAGGTCGTCCTATATAAATCCTTCGTCCACCAGCACTCTGTTCTTCCCCCTTTCCCCTCTCCGGCCCTCTCCTCTGTTCTTCCCTTCTTCCTCTCGAGTTCATCACAAAATTTGCCCAAAATTTGTCACGATTTGAAGGCCCTCATCTATTCAAATGATCACAAAGGTTAGCAACTTTGTCCTTTCATCTCTCATTGCTAGATTAGCTCTTGCATTGGTTTATATAGTGATTAATTTGTGAGTTTAGTAATTTGGGAGGATATATATATATGTGTGCTAGTATTTGATTTATATGCAATTTCAGGTCAAAAATAACACTTAGTTTGCATATGTAGGTGTGATTTACTTAGTGCCTTCTAAATCTCCATCGTAGCCACCATCGATCGCCCGCACCGTCCCGTCGCCGGCACCACCTTGTGGTGAGCCTCTTGTTCATGAAATTTTATATAAAAATTGATGTTTGTGTGATTTGGATATATAGTTACTCGTATAATTATCTTACCCGTACGTTGTTTGTTATACATATAGTGCCATGGTTTTGATATCCGTCCCCGTCGGCCCTAGTCCTTGTTATGATTCGGATGTGGTATGTATATTCTCTTTTAAAACTAGTTGCATTTCGTGTTTATGACAAATTATGCCCATCAAGTTGACATAGAAATTTTTTCTAGGAGGTATCTGAACCGGAAATTCCAACCGACCATATTGCCGAGAGGTTAAATTTAGTTGAAAGAGAAAACGAGTACTTGAAAGAAAAATTGAAAAGAATTGAGGGGGAGAAGATGGAATTGGAGTTGCATGTTGCCGATGTCATCGATGATCACAAGATCAAGATGGAGAAAATGCGCTTGAAGATTAGAAAGATTAGAAAATATGCCATCGATAGTGAGGCTTGGTATCATTATGTTGTTGGATCCATTGTTACCTTAGTTGCGATCTTGATCGTATTTGTTGTTGCATTTAAATGCTTTAGCTAGAGAGTTATTTGTTTATTGCATTTAAGTGTTGTATGAACTTTATGTATGAACTTATATTAATTTGGTCTATTCGGTGTTGTGTAATGAAGATGAGCCGGCAATGGATGTACGATGACCGATGCTCTCCCCAGTTCGTTGAGGGCGTGCGTACTTTTCTGCTTGCGGCTGAGGCAAACAAGCGGGCGGATGGTTTTATGCCTTGTCCATGTGCTCGCTGTAAGAATGGTCACAATTACTCTACGTCAAGAACCATTCACGTCCACCTGTTTAAGACCGGTTTCATGCCCCATTATAATGTTTGGACCAAGCATGGAGAAAGAGGGGTTATGATGGAAGACAATGAAGAAGAAGAGGACGACGACAGCTATCCTGGCCATGGGTTCCCTGAATACGATGATACAACAATGGAGGAAGAAGCTGAGCCGGTAATGCGGGAAGAAGCTGAGCCGGCAATGCGGGAAGAAGCTGATGAAGAGGCATCAGATGAGCCCGTTGATGATCTAGGTCGGGCCATTGCCGATGCAAAGAGAAACTGCGCAAGTGATTTGGAGAAGAAGAAGTTGCAGCGCATGTTAGAGGATCACAAAAAATTGTTGTACCCGAATTGCGTAGGTGACAAGAAAAAGCTGGGCACCACACTGGAATTGCTGCAATGGAAGGCAGAGAATGGTGTATCTGACAAGGGATTTGGAAAGCTGTTGGTAATGATAAAGGATATGCTTCCAAAGGACAACGAATTGCCCGAGAGTACGTACGAAGCAAAGAAGGTTGTCTGCCCTCTAGGGTTAGAGGTGTAGAAGATACATGCATGCCCTAATGATTGCATCCTCTACCGCGGTGAGTACGAGGATTTGAACGCTTGCCCGGTATGTGGTGCATTGCGCTATAAGATCTGCCACGATGACCCTGGTGATGTCGAGGGCCGGCACCCCAGGAAGAAGATTCCTGCCAAGGTGATGCGGTATGCTCCTATAATACCACGGTTGAAACGTTTGTTCCAAAACAAAGAGGATGCCAAGGCGATGCGATGGCACAGAGAAGACCGTAAGAAATACGGAAAGTTGAGAGTACCCGCTGACGGGTCACAGTGGAGAAAAATCGAAAGAAAGTACGGGAAGGAGTTTGCAGATGACGCAAGGAGCGTATGGTTTGGTCTAAGCGCAGATGGCATTAAACCTTTTGGGGAGCAGAGCAGCAACCATAGCACCTGGCCTGTGACTCTATGTTTGTATAACCTTCCTCCTTGGTTGTGCATGAAGCGGAAGTTCATTATGATGCCAGTGCTCATCCAAGGCCCTAAGCAACCCGGCAATGACATTGATGTGTACCTAAGGCCATTAGTTGAAGAACTCTTACAACTGTGGGATGGAACAGGTGTACGTGCGTGGGATGAGCACATGGGGGAAGAATTTGACCTAAAGGCGTTGCTGTTCGTGACCATCAATGATTGGCCTGCTCTCAGTAACCTTTCAGGACAGACAAACAAGGGATACCGCACATGCACGCACTGTTTGGACGGTACTGACAGTATATATTTGGCTAATAAGAATGTGTACCTGGGACATCGTCGATTTCTTCCGAGCAGGCATCCCGTAAGAAACAAAGGCAAGCATTTCAAAGGTGAGCAGGATCATCGGACGAAGCCTCGCCACCGTACTGGTGCTGATGTACATGATATGGTCAAGGATTTGAAGGTGGTCTTTGGAAAGGGTCCTGGTGGACAACCTGTTCCGAATGACGCTGACGGATGCGCACCCATGTGGAAGAAGAAATCTATATTTTGGGACCTGCCCTATTGGAAAGACCTCGAGGTCCGCTCCGCAATCGACGTGATGCACGTGACGAAGAATCTTTGTGTGACCCTGCTTGGCTTCTTGGGCGTGTATGGGAAGACAAAAGATACACCTGAGGCACGGGAGGACCAGCAACGTATGCACGGAAAAGACGACATACATCAGGGTCATGCAAGCTACGCTCTTACCAAAGAAGAGAAGGAAATCTTCTTTGAATGCCTGCTCAGTATTAAGGTACCGTCTGGCTTCTCGTCGAATATAAAGGGAATAATAAACATGGCAGAGAAAAAGTTCCAAAACCTAAAGTCTCATGACTGCCACGTGATTATGACGCAACTGCTTCCGGTTGCATTGAGGGGGCTTCTACCGGAAAACGTTCGATTAGCCATTGTGAAGCTATGTGCATTTCTCAATGCAATCTCTCAGAAGGTAATCGATCCAGAAATCATACCAAGGTTACAGAATGATTTGGTGCAATGTCTTGTCAGTTTCGAGCTGGTGTTCCCACCATCCTTCTTCAACATCATGACACACGTCCTAGTTCACCTATGCGAAGAGATTAACGTTTTGGGTCCTGTATTTCTACACAATATGTTCCCCTTTGAGAGTTTCATGGGAGTCTTAAAGAAATATGTTCATAACCGTGCTAGGCCAGAAGGAAGCATCTCCAAGGGCCGTCAAAATGAGGAGGTCATTGAGTTTTGTATTGACTTTATTCCTGACCTTAAGTCGATTGGTGTTCCTGAATCGCGGAATAAGGGCAGACTGGATGGAAAAGGCACGCTAGGAGGGGAACAAATAATATGTATGGACGGACATTCTCTCACTGAAGCACACTACACAGTTCTACAAAATTCCGCCTTGGTGGCTCCATATATGGATGAACACAAGAATTTGCTACGCTCCAAACACCCGGAGCGGTCTGATGACTGGATTACACGTGAACAAACCAGGAGTTTCGCCAGCTGGTTGCAAGCACGTACCATGCATGACACCTCTATTGAAGATGACCTGTACTTGTTGTCCCAGTTACCATCTTCGAATATAATGACTTTCAAAGGGTACGAGATAAATGGTAATACATTTTACACGATCGCCCAAGATAAGAAGAGCATCAACCAAAACAGTGGTGTCCGCTTTGATGCAGAAACCAAGACGGGAAAGGAAACATATTATGGTTATATACAGGACATATGGGAACTTGACTATCGACGTGCTTTGAAGGTCCCTTTGTTTCGGTGCAAATGGGTCAATATGACACGAGGCGGGGTAACGGAAGACCCGCAGTACGGAATGACAACAGTGGATCTCAACAATCTTGCGTATGCAGACGAACCATTCGTCCTAGCCAATGATGTGGCACAGGTTTTCTATGTGAAGGACATGTCTACCAAGCCAAGAAAAAGAAAAGATAAGGAAGCGAATGCATCGTACGATGAGTCAAAGCGGCACATAGTTCTTTCTGGGAAGAGAAACATCATGGGAGTGGATGACAAGACAGACAAGTCAGAAGATTATGAAAAGTTTGATGAAATTGCTCCATTCACAGTGAATATTGACCCGAGCATCCCGTTAAATGATGAAGATTTTCCATGGCTACGACGCAAAGGGACACACGCGAAGAAAAAGTTTCACACCCAAAGATCTGGGATGTGATCGGCTTAACTATCATCACTTTCTTCTGTGTTTCACACCCAGGAGGGAATCTCTGTAATAGTTAGGGTAGCTAGTTATGTGTTTTGGCATTTGAAACGCGAAGAAATTTTATGTGCAAGCAAATTCTTTCATGCATTTATTGATTTTTTCAGCTAAATGACCCTGAAATTGAAAAGCATTTCAAATGAACTCAGAAAAGGATGAAAGTTGGCATGGTATCATAATTTCACCCACATAGCATGTGCAAAAAAGTAGAGAGGGTTACCGCAAAAACTGGATGCACTTCGTGTACAAAATGGACAATCTGTTTCGAAGTATCAGGGTTTCGGACGAAAACTCATCCGTTACAAAGGCATTTCATTTTTAAATAACTTAAGCATTACCAAATTGAATATAATGATAAAACACACTAATATTAAACATAAGAAAAAAGAATCACTGAAAAATGTATTTTTAAAGTTAAGTTATTCACAAACTAGTGATTCACACAAATTTCAAATAATTCAAAATTTAAACTATTCAAATTTAAAAACTACCGGCACTAACTGAAAGTTTCTAAAAACTATCAAAAATATTCACAAAGAAACTCTAAATATAGCAAAAAAACAACTAAAAATAAATAAAACAAAATAAATAAAGCAGAAAATAAAAAACTAAATGAAAAAAGCCCACCTACCGGGCAACAGCGGCCTGCATACGACTAGAAACCGAACCTGTTGTTGGGCCAGGATGCAGGCCCGCAAGCCCAATAGGCCCCACGGGGCAGAGTAGCAGAGGTAGGCCCAGAAGGCCTGCTTTAGAGAGGAGCTCGAGACAGCAGCGGCGGCGGGGCTTATAAGCAGGTGTGAGCGCCCTTCGGCTAGCGAGGTGGGACTAAACGTCTGCGCCCCTCGCCTGGCAGCGCAACCCCTTTAGTACCGGGTCGTGGAACCAACCGGTACTAAAGGGGGGGCCTTTAGTACCGGTTGGAGCCAGGAACCGGTACTAAAGGGGGGTGCTTCCTCCCGCTTGGCCTGGCCAAAACAGGCCTTTAGTACCGGTTGGTGGCTCCAACCGGTACTAAAGGTGTCCCCTATATAAGAAACACTTCGAAAATTTTCAGTTTCTCATCTCCCACTTTTCTCTGCCGCCGCCCCGTCCCGCGCCGTCGCCGCCCCCGTCGCGCCGTCCCCGTCGACTCCGCGACGCCCCCGTCCTCGTCGCGTCGTCCCCGTCGACTCCGCGGCACCCCCGTCGCCGTCCCGGTCGCCGATCCCCTCGCTTCGCCGTCGCCGTCGCCTTTGGATCGACCTCGCCTCGCCGTCGCCGTCGCCTCGACCTTGCCCGCGCGCGCTATGAGCCCCTCCCCCGGCCCCTCTCCTCCCTCCAATCGATCGTAGCGCACACCGGCGCCGGCGCCGGCGCCGACCGT
>NC_057806.1:33264395-33269389 GCF_018294505.1 Triticum aestivum | reverse complement strand
TTAGTTTTAGCTAGCTAGATGAATTAGATTAATTTCAAATTGTTAGACGATGATCGATGTTTTTTTAGTTTCTTATATTTTTAGTTATAAAATTTAGAATTTTCATATATGAAATCATCACAATCCATCATTTAAAAAATGTTACTTTACTTTTGCGGCATATAGTATTTTGTTTTCGACGATGCCCGGCCCGCATCCTCGCCGTCGACACGTCTGCGACGACGTCTTGCTTTAGAGGACCCATGTCCGGGACTGGGCTCCGCCGGGCTGGCACTGGGAGGTGCTACCTTTAGGGGCGCGACGCTTGATGAGGAACCCGGCCCCGGGTCCCGTCGTCGACCCTCATCTCCTTTGGTGGCATTCGCGTGGGCCACTTTCGGTGCGGAGGGAGCCGGCCCCGCCGGAGGTGGTACGTCGCCATGTCAGGGAGGAGGACGAGCACGTCCATCGCTACATGGCTGCTATGGACGTCAGGTTCTCCAATACCTGGCAGGTTCTTTGGGGAGATCACCCGAGCTATGATCCAGTGATGGTTCCTTCTCTTTGGGTGTCCACCGCCCGCACCTCAGGAACCGCGAGTGGCCTAGATTACTCTGTAGTATTCGATCTTTATTAGCTTGCTAGCTAGCTAGCTAGTGATGTATTCAATATTATATCTATTATTCGAGACGATGTATTCGAGATTATATCTATTATTTGAGATTATACTAAATTGTTTTATATTTCTTTTGGCATAGTTAAATAAAAGCTATGGCGGACAATACCGACAGAGAGAGAGAACAGACCATGTTCGATATCATACACGGGCCAGATGATGATCAGAGTGAAGAAGATTTTGACGGCTCCGAATTTCTAAACAACACCGGAGAGGGTGATATGATATTCGATCGCGACGACCGAGAAGATGAAGTCATGAACTACGACGAAGAACATGTTGATCCTGAAACAACAAACACCGGCGAGGTATATATATTTATATAAGCAGGAATCTGGTGATCATCGTATGTTTTAAATGAGTTGAAGATATATTAACGAATCGATCTTTCTTCTTTCAGCCATCCGGATCGAGCAAATCTTCAGGCAAAAGGACGAAACGAGGCCCGAACAAAAAGTTGAAGGAGGGCGTAAAGTACAATATCGAGGCATTCAAACCTAATGGGGAACCATTAGCGCCTAAGAAGATTGCGGACAAGTTCGTTCGTCAGTGCGGAGTTCTTGTGAAGGACCAACTCCCGATCTCCCTTCAAGAATGGAGAAAGCCAGCAAATCCACGTCCAGATGTTACTTTTGTCGACGAGAATCAAAAAAATCTGCTTTGGGATACTCTCATGGAACATTTCACCCTACCAGATAATTTCACACAAGCAGATGTGCGGAAAGTCAAGGACGCTGCTTTTAGAAAGATGGCGGTTGCATTCAAGAACCACAAGAGAATGACGTGGGAGAAGTACGTCAAGGGAGGAAGGAAGACTCCAGTATTCGAGGGGATACTAGAGAATCAAAGTGCTCATTGGGACGATTTCGTGAAATTCAAGGATTCAGAATTAGCTAAGGAACGGTCGAGAATAAACAAGAAGAATGCCGAAAAAAGGATAAGTTCCATAAGCTGGGACCAGGTGGCTACGCGGTGGCAATGCCTAAGTGGGATAAGTCTGAGAAAGAGATGGAGGATGCAGGTGTCACTCCGGTTACTAAGAGCTGGCCCCCCAGGTGCAGGACTTGGTTCTATGCGCATGGGGGGGGAGTTGGACCCGAAGACAGGCAATGTTTCGACGAAGGCATGTCTGAACGGAGCCGGCGATGCGCTACTTGTTGCAATAGAAGAGGCTCGATCAGGGGTGTTCCAGCCCAACAGAGAGAACGACGAGCTTACGCGTGCCTTGGGAAATCCTGAACACCCGAGAAGAACACGAGGCAAGGGCGCTCTTCTGTGGTATGAGGGGTTTTCGGACTGGAACGCCGACTACAGAACCCGTGCGAGAAAGAAGATTGCGGAGGAGAAGAAGAGGAAGATGGAGGAGGAGCAGAGGAAGCGGGACTATGAACGCCTTCAAGGCCTAGAAGCAAGTCAAGCCGAATTGGCAGCTAAATTCCAGCGGCAGCAGGAGCAGATCGACTCACTTAGCCAGCAAAGGGGGTCTCAGCATCTGCAGCAGCTAGCGGATGATCCAGCATTGGATACCACCGCCCCATCCATGCCGAGAAGCAGCGTGGGTTCCACCCCGGGCGACGCAGTAGTGCTGGATAGATACCCCGTGGATGACATCACGGAGAACACTAACTGCGAGCTACACTTCAAAATGAAGAACATATCCATGAAGGTGGCGGACGCCGTTGCTTTTTCAAATTCCCCCGAGGCAACCTTCCATTGCAACCCGATTCCAGCGGGCTATGCTCGTGTCTTGGTTGATGAGGTGGTGGACCCATATTCGGAGCTACAGCTTGACATTCCTGGAGGTGACGACGAGCACTCATTGGGAGAGGCCATACATCGTGTCATCCTATGGAGAAAGGATTGCATCATCTTTCGAAGGCCACCGACACCGCGTCACCCGACTCCTCGTCGAAGTCCGCCACCGAGTCAGCAGACTCCCGCTCCTCCAAGTCCACCAACGCGTGAGGCCACTCCTCCTCCTCCAAGTCCGGCAAAGTGTCAGGCCACTCCTCCTCCAAGTCCGACACAGCGTCAGACGTCCACTCCTCCTCCAAGTCCGGCACAACCTCAGGCCACTGCAAGTCCGGCACAGCTTCAGGCCACTCCTCCTCGTCCAACTCAGCCCCGTCAGCCATCTCCGCCGCCTCAGCAGTCGCAGAAGAGACACCCCACAGCTATGGTGCGTAGCGGTACGAGTCGAGGTCATAGTACAGGAAGTACAGGCGGAGGCAAGCGATATAAATATGGTCCAAACCTCACTACTCCTCTTCCTGTGAGGGCTTACGACAGGACCGAGGAGCAAAACAATGCCATAGTGCAGGCAGAAGTCGACGCCCATTTTGGACCGAAACCGCCACCGCCGCCAAGGGAGAAAGTGCATGTGGAAGTAGTTGACCACTTCATTCGTATGGCTCAACCACCAGCTCCTAAGCCTGTTGACTCAGACTATGAGCGCCACATCAGGAAGTTACATCGACGACGTCTACAGAAGGAGGCGAGCTCGAGCTCGAGCAAACAACAAGCAGCTGTCAAAAAATGCGGGAAAACCGTTGCCCAGCTGGGAAAACAGGCGGCGCAATCGATCCCCCCGCTTGTTGTGCCGCCAACAACACGTGACAGTACGCGCGCCCAATATTATTATGGCCAAACAGTTTACGTTCCCAAGGTGGGCGATGTGGTAATAACCCAGGAGCATATAATGTAGGCTGAAGAACTCAAGATCACTGTTGGACAACTCCTCGAGATCGAGGACATGCCTGGGATTACAGAGGAGGAAATAAAACGGAAATATGTCCGGGGCCAACCTTTGGTCGAGCCAGAAGATGTCAACAAGCTCCCAACGAGAATGTATGAATTGCATTAATGGTACATGGACATTACCAAGAGATCCAATCGAGAGTCCCTCATGGTGAATGTCAAGAAGGATGATTACTACCATGAGAAAGTTGTGGCCGTTGAGTATCCTGAACTGTTTCAGTTATACAATCAAGACGCACTCGACAAATCTATCGTCAGTTGCTATTGTCTGTAAGTGATTTCTTTCTGTAATTTAAGTCTCAAGCTAGCTGTAGTGATCCTTTTGATCAATCATTACCTGTAATTATCCTCACTATATTCTTTTCTGTGGTATTATGCAGGATGAAGATGTATGAAATGAGAAAAGGTGGACGCTATGGCATTGGGTTCATTGACCCAAACACCGTTAATGAATACACATGGAAAATGAACAAGCATCAAGAAAAAGAGGTAGAGGACAGCATGCTAGAGTTCTTGAAGCGCCTCAAATACAATGAAGATATACTACTTCCTTACAACTTTCAGTGAGTCACACTTTCTTGTACTACAAATTCTCTGTTTTTGCCTACTAGCTAGCTACATGTTTTTGCTTACATATGCCCGCTTAATTAAGACATGCAAACGTGTGTGCATGCAGATTTCACTGGATCTTGTGTATCATTAAAGTTGACACCGGAACAGTTGAAATACTGGACTCGCTACTCAAAGCAAATAGTGACTATAACATCTTGTTTGGGATAGTCAACAGGTAATTTAAATCATTATTAACTATATATCTCGGCCTATTTAGTTCGTCATTAATTTCATGATATGAACTATTTAATAACCCCTTTATTCATTTTCTTTGTTGGCGGGCAGGGCTTGGGCAAGGTTCATCAGCGTCACGGAAGGCGAATGGAAACCAAAGCTGAAATGGTTTCGATCCAAGGTAAGTAATTAAGTAGTACTAGCTAGCTAGCTAGCTGCCATCTCTTTAATTATCATGCTTGATTAATTATTATCCGATCAAATTAAATTCCATTCTCGTAATAAAGGCCCTGAAGCAGGCGCAGGGGACTGATCTGTGTGCATTCTGCGTTTACGAGAACATTCGCATGATGGCGTCCGAAAGGAGCAGATCTCAAAGACAGGAATGGGTACGCTTGTCAGAACACTATTCACAATTTTTACACCATTATCGATATCTAGTCACACAACTAATACACATGCATATTGATCTCCTTCTTAACAGTTCAAAGAGGTGCGGGACAAGCTCCTACCAACGGAGCGCGTAGAAACACTTCAAGAGGAAATAGCGGGATTTTTGCTCGACCAGGTCATAAATCCGAAGGGAGAATACTATTACCCGCTACCGCCCTCATGAACCACTTCCAATTGTCATCGTGCTCCGAAGGCACCAATTAGGCTAATGCCACTAGCTCCGAAGGCAACATGCATATGTAGGAGAAATTGTATATAGCTATACATGTGTGTATGTGTAAATTAATATGGTGGTTTGTGAGACATTGATGATATATATATATATATATGATTGGTTCTACTA
>NC_057806.1:33261017-33263999 GCF_018294505.1 Triticum aestivum | reverse complement strand
GTGTACAATGTGTAGTACCGTAAAATACCAGCAACCGAAAAAGAATTAAAATGGAAAACACAAAATTAAATGAAAAAGAAATCATAAAACCAAAAACCCCACAACCATTTAGTGCCGGTTGGTGTTACCAACCGGTACTAAAGGGCTCCCGGCCCCCGGAGCTGGCTCGTGCCACGTGGATCCCCTTTAGCACCGGTTCGTGCTGAACCGGTACTAAAGGGGGGGGGGGGCTTTAGTGCCGAAACTTTAGCACTAAAGGCCCTTACGAACCGGTGCTAATGGTCCGTTTTCTACTAGTGGATACCATGTAACGAATGGTTTGGTGCATCGACAATTATTGATCATGCACTAGCCACATATATATATAGGTATAAGGGGTGCGACCGGGGTCTTGCTCCCAAGATACAGGTACATACAGGAGGAGAGAGACACTACTGGTGCGGCATACAAAACCCAGACCTACGTACTTGTACACATGTTCAACATTTACAACTTAATTCCTCATAATTGTTGCAGATATCCGCCCTAAGTTTACAAGCTAAACCTTCAGCCGGATCAAACCATTCTTTGTGAAAGGAGGTAGCATGCTCCAAGATGTCAGGTGTCTTTTGGGTAAAATTTTGTCCCTGTTTCAGACCAAAAAAATATATTGTGTTTCTCCTTCTTCTTCCACCTGCAACTCTTTGAGAAATCAAGTGTTTGTTAGGCCATATTCCTCTTTATGGCCAATCTTCAATTTATTTTCTATGCCTAAATTCATCTTGATCAATTCTAAACCATATCCAGTACCTGATGTGCTATGGATTCCGATCCAAATTATGGCGCAAGAAAGTTTACTTTGCCGATTAAATTTATGTTGATGATCTAGTTATGTCGTACATTCTTAGAACCTTAGCTGTTGCTACACAAATTTTATCGGCTATAGTAATAGCCGTTCAGTGAGTTGTGAGTATGTTAGGTTTTTGTTCATAGTTTTAAATAGCCGGCTATAGCCATGCTGTAGCCCGCTATAGCCTTTTCAACAGGGTGCCGCTAAATAGTCTCATGTACAAAATAGCCCGCTATAGCTGATTTGGAGGTCCACCGTTATTTAGCATAGCCCACTATTTAAAACACTGACTTTTTTTGTTGAGCTTGCATGTGAGGTACTACTAATTAGCTTCCAAGAGGAGCAGTCAGCTTTTGTGCCAGGCAGATTGATCACTGATAATATTATAACAGCCTACGAGTGCATGCACTTTATGAAGCAGAACAAGGCCAAGAAGAATCAGTCATGTGCCCTCAAACTTGACATGACGAAAGCTTATGATAGGGCGGAGTGGCCATACCTCAGAGCCATTATGCTTAAACTGGGTTTCAATACCAGATGGGTAGATATTGTGATGAGCCTGGTTACTACGGTAAATTTCTCTGTCTTGTTCAATGGGAAGAGACTACAACAATTTAAACCTTCACGTGGAATCATACAAGGGGACCCGATATCCTCATACTTGTTCTTGATAGCAGCAGAGAACCTTTCGTGCCTTTTGAAATCCAAAAATGAGTCATCCAACTTGAATGGTCTACAGGTTGCTCCTTCGGCGCCACCAGTGAGCCATCTCCTATTCGCTGATGACAGCCTACTATTTTTGAAGGCAAATAGTATGGGAGCTAATGAGGTGCACCATGTTCTGGACACATACTGCCGGGCAACCGGGCAACGGTTTAATCATGATAAATCATCAATTTATTTCAGCAAAGGGGTACCAGAATCGGTCAGACAAGATATTAAAACGATCCTTCATGTCCCTAATGAAACCCTCAATGAAAAGTATTTGGGAATGCCTTCTGATATTGGCAGCTCAGAGAATGGTTCATTTAAATATCTAAAAGATCGACTCTGGAGTAAGGTTCAAGGTTGGATTGAGCGCACTATGTCCACGGCCGGAAAGGAGGTGTTGGTCAAGTCTGTTGCCCAGACTGTACCTGTTTTCTCCATGTCTTATTTCAAGCTGCCCAGAGGATTGTGTGAACACCTAAATATGCTAATCAGAAAGTTCTGGTGGGGGAGCAAGGAAGGAAAACATAAGTCTCATTGGGTCTCATGGAAAACTATGACACAACCCAAGAATATGGGGGGTTTGGGTTTCAAAGATTTCGAATTATTCAACCTAGCAATGCTGGCTAGGCAAGCATGGAGATTGCTACAGAGCCCGGAGTCCCTGAGTGCACGTGTTTTGAAGAGCATTTACTACCCAAACACTGACATCCTTGAGGCCGAGCTTGGAAGTCACCCGAGCCAGGTATGGCGCGCCATAGTCGAAAGCAGGGATACTTTAAAGCAAGGTCTCATAAAGCGTATTGGCAATGGCGCTGCTACTGACATTTGGTCACAGAATTGGTTACCGAGAGAAGGAATGTTCAGACCATACGGAAGTATTGTTCCAAATCGTCCCACTAAAGTGTCCGATCTCATTAACAATACAACAGCTTCATGGAATATTCAGCTCCTTCAAGCTACCTTCATACAATAGATGTCCAGACCATACTCAGAATTCCGTTGTGCACTAGAAATATACCGGATTTTTGGGCGTGGCACTTTGAGAAACACGGTTCTTTTTCTATAAAGTCTGCATATAATATGCTTGTTGCCACTAAGCAGCGAAAGGGAGGCATGGCTGGAAGGGGACCGCAGGCCCATCTAGCTCAGATGCGGAGGGGAAGCGTGGAAATTGCTTTGGAAGACACAAGTCCCGGGGAAAATCAGAATGTTCTTGTGGAGGCTCTCGAAACACTCATTACCAACTAATGACGTAAGAGCACATCGCCACATGGCTGACTCAGACCAGTGCGGGTTGTGTGGAGCACAGGACTCATGGCGTCATTCTTTGCTTGAATGCACAATGTCGAGGAGTGTATGGGCACTGATAGATCAAGAGACCACACATAAAATCATAGAGAATACTGAACCAAATGCAAAACAGTGGCTGTTTACACTTATGC
>NC_057806.1:33259284-33261007 GCF_018294505.1 Triticum aestivum | reverse complement strand
GAAGCTTTCACATGACCAGTTTATCCTTATGGCAGTGACGCTTTGGTCTATTTGGCACTCACGGAGGAAGTCCATTCATGAATTTATTTTCCAAAGCCCCCAAGCAACACACGGCTTTATAGGCAGATTTATTGCAGACCTGGATATTGTCAGAAATAAGGAGAAAGGACCGGCTGCAAGCGCAACACTCCCACGCCAGATTCAGCGACGACCGAAGAAGCCACCAGTGGGGTTCTGCAAAATACATGTTGATGCAGGAGTGGTAACCAGAAAAGGAGGCTCGGCAGTTGCAGTGTGTAGAGACGATGGAGGTAACTATATGGGCAGCTCGGCGCTAATGGTCGAAGGAGTTGTTGACCCCGCGACTCTAGAAGCTATAGCTTGCCGGGAAGCTCTTGCACTAGCACAGGATTTGGGCATCCAGAATTTTGTGGTTTCATCGGATTGTCTGCAAGTGGTATCGGATATCAACAAGAATGCACTTGGGACTTATGGCGCAATAGTCACCGAAATAAATCTTAGGGCATCTACTTTTTGTTGTACCTTTTCTTTTGAGAGTCGTGCTGCTAATTATAAAGCACATAGCTTAGCCAAGTTTTCGCTTTCTAGGGGTCCGGGTCGCCACGTTTGGTTTGGTGTATCCCATGACCAGAGATGTATCCCACATCATGTGGACTTTGCGGATGAATAAACTTGGTTTTACCCCTAAAAAAAGCTAGGATCTTGATATTTTTTTGTTTTATTCCAAAAAATTTCAAGTGTTGAGACCTCTGAACTTGGATTTTTGATCGATTGATCTTCCAGGTGTTCAAAACGGATAAATGGTGACCAACTGACCATCACAGTTGGGAAAATCCCCTGCCTCTGCATCATAAAGCACACTAGCTGCCAAGCTTCAGCAGGTACGGTGTGACTCATTGCTTTGCATAGGTTTGGTTTGTTGAGCAGACCAGAAAGAAAGGATAGACGCTGAAGATGTACGTATAGGTCATTGTGAGCAGGCATCATCAACCTTTTTCTGCTTTTGACGGGTCTTTGGAGCCCCACCTCTCGTTCTTGGCAAAGATAGAGCAGTGCAGTGACATGCGTATAGTAGTCAGAGAGCATGGCCAGCAAACATCTCGTTGCATATAATCCCCACAATTTCCCCTACTGTTTCTTTCCTTATGTAAGAAAACACAGGCTAAAGACCATGCATCATGACAAGTTCATCAGTGCACAATTTTACAGAACCTAACTAACTTAAAAAAAAATATTGCGGGTTGACTAACTTTAAATAGCATTTGCTCAACTCTAGAAAACTGCTTGATCCGCAAGTAAGTTGAACCTAGGAAACTAGTTGCATTTGCGTTTTTCAACTAGGAAACTACCTTAGCCCAGCAACTAACTTTAAAAAACTACACCCTCGGTTCGGAAATACTTGACGTGGTTTTAGTTCGGTAATACTCTCTCCGTTCCTAAATATTTGTCTTTTTAGAGATTCTAAATGGACTACCACATACGGATATATATAGACATATTTTAGAGTGTGGATTCACTCATTTTGCTCCGTATATAGTCACTTGTTGAAATCTCTAGAAAGACAAATATTTGAGTGCGGTTTTTATAGCTCGTCCTACGTGGTACCTGCTATCGTTGCCATCCATTATGTGCTCAGTTCCATGTGGATGTGTGCACCGATGGAAAATTAGCAACTGGCGCCAGCTATCAAATCTAAACTCCT
>NC_057806.1:33257238-33258250 GCF_018294505.1 Triticum aestivum | reverse complement strand
CTGGTTGGACAAAGAATTCTGCATGGACCCATTCTCTTCTCTCTCCTATCACATTTTGGCTGCATGTGTTGCATGTTCATCGGTGAAAGTTTGAAATTCAGAGCTTGAATACAACATTACTCATATTTGGGATAAGATATGTCTGTGATTCACAAGTTAATGACCTTGGGAAGGGCATATACAGCAGAATTGTGGTTGTAAAGATGGTATAGAAGCAACATTGCTGGCCAAAATGCAAAGCAGGGCATGTGAACATGTTCCTTTCCTTGTCTCTAAAAGATTATCGGTGCAGCAGGTTACAGTACCTGACTAACTGCAAGTTGCATTTGCACAACTGTGGAAGACTGCTTGATCCGAAACAATTAAGCCACTAGGAAACAGCCTATCAAGCTGAAACTTTGCCCAACCCTCGAAAACTGCTTGACGAGACACAATTCTAGGAAACAAACCACTGATAAAATCGTCGCAGCATCCTGGCATGAACTACTGATAAAATTCTGAAACTTAGCCCAGCTACCCTGACAAAATTTTTGTCATACGCTGGAATTTAACAAATGTAAGTTCATGAGTCAAAAACCCAAAAGAGGGGAACTAATACAAAAGAGTTTTAGTTAGGCTGATCAGAATGATGCCCAAGAGCACAGACATACTGACTAGTAAGTGGACCTATATATCCAACTATCATTACACTGGCACATTAAGTGGACCTATATATCCAATTATCATTACACTGGCACATTAAGTGGACCTTATATACAAAACTCTACATTAAGTTTTCCTTTGAACTACGTCTATGTAGTACTTATCACTTCATCAGTCGGCCATGAGTACCTCATGAGCTGAACTAATCGGTTACGTAGTGTACGTAGACTGCTTGCCCTGCTTCTCAGTCCTGCTCCTCACCTCCCACGAGGAGGGACAGCAAGCTGATGATGTCGCCTGCGGCGCAGACGAGGATGCCGATGGTGCAGAAGATCCAGCAGAAGAGGTCTCCTGGGCCGGCGGCAAGGTT
>NC_057806.1:33253834-33255460 GCF_018294505.1 Triticum aestivum | reverse complement strand
ATATATATATGAATGAATGAAACTCAACACAAATGATGGTAATAAAATAAAATTGTGAATGTTGTTATTTACGTACTTCATATTGTTCGTCAGTGTAGCCCCGCTCACAGGTCGTGTGGCGGATGGACTCGCAAACGTAGTATCCACAGAAATCATTCCTTTGTTCCTGTCATAACCACTTTACAAGAAATAGAGGTCAATCAAACTGATAAGCAAGAATGCCAAATGGTATTGATGAAACTAGCGCTTGAATCACTAGTAGATGCGCGGAACATTCTACTATAGTACTTACTTTTGGGTGTCTAAATTGTAGCTCCTTCGGCAGTCCCGGAGCTTTTCTGGTGAATTTTCTCCAAACCCTGCCGGACAAAAAAAAAACAATTACTTGATATACCAAGAAATGAATAAAGTTGCTGATATGGTGGATAATGATCGATTTAACTTACTTCTGGAGTATCGTGGGTGTGAGATACAAGTACCGTCAGGGTGTCGGACACTACATCCACGTCCCACAAGTGGCGCGGGATTCGACGCCCACGTCACTTGTCGGACATGGATGTAGTGTCCGACACCGACGGCCACATGTATCTCACACTCACGATACTTGCTATTTAGGGTTTCCTCTATCGCTCGGTGACCCTCGACGACCCTCGTTCCCGATAAAAAAAAGAGGAAGAAGAAGAAAAAAAGAGGAGAAGAAAGAATAGAGGAGTTCTTACTCCTCTATTCTTTCTTCTCCTCTTTTTTTCCTTCACACCAACGATACTTTCTATTTAGGGTTTCTCCTCTACCGCTCGGCGACCCTCGATGACCCTCGTTCCTGATAAAATAAAGAGGAAGAAGAAGAAAAAAAAGATAAGAAGAGAAGAAGAAGAAAAAAAAGAGGAGAAGAGAACGGTAGAGGAAACCCTAAATAGCAAGTATCGTGGGTGTGAGATACATGTGGCCGTCGGTGTCAGACACTACATCCACATCCCACAAGTGACGTGGGCGTCGAAGCCCGCGACACTTGTGGGACGTGGATGTAGTGTCCGACACCGGCGGTACATGTATCTCACACCGATGATACTTTCTATTTAGGGTTTCTCCTCTACCGCTCGACGACCCTCGAAGAACTTCTCTATTCTTTCTTCTCCTCTTTTTTTTTCTTCTTCCTCTTCTTTTTTTATCCTCTTCTTCCTCTCATGTTCGAGAGGATCGCCGAGGGGTCGGGAGGTTTCCTAGTGTCAAAGGATTCAACAAAACCATGTCTTCATCATTAGGCGAAAGTAACAGGTGCATGATGGTACGAAGCTCTCCAAAGTTATTTTGGAAGTGAGTCCCAGATAAGATAATTCGCTTTTTGGTACAAAGTTCAGCAAGAACCTTCCAAATATTGTTATTTGGAAGGCCTTTGCTGAAATTCGTACAAAAAGGCAAATTATCCTATCCGGGACACCATTCCAAAATAACTTTGGAGGACTTCGTCATGCCCTGGTTACTCCCGGCTAATGATGAAGCCATGGATTTTTTCAATACTTTGACACTAGGAAACCTCTCTCGACCCCTCGGCGATCCTCGACCCCTCGAACCCTCGACGACCCTGGAACCCTCGACCCCTAGACGACCCTGGAACCCTCGACCCTC
>NC_057806.1:33247185-33252874 GCF_018294505.1 Triticum aestivum | reverse complement strand
GCGTGGAGAGACCGCGACGGCGCGGGGTGGCGCGCGGCAACGGCGTCGGGGCGGCGCGGGACCTGGCGGCGGCGTCGGGGCGTGATCGAAGAACTGAACGAAATTTTTCACAAGTCTTGCTTATATAGACGGCGCATTGGTCACGGTTCGTGGCACCAACCGTGACCAATGCCCCCCTTTAGTCCCGGTTGGTGCCACCAACCGAGACCAAATGCCTCTTTTCAGCAGCCCAAAGGGCGGGAAGCGGCGGCCTTTGGTCCCGGTTGGTGGCACCAACTGTGACCAATGCCCCCCATTAGTCCCGGTTGGTGCCACCAACCGGGACCAACCCCGCGCCCAAATGTTTAGTCCCACCTCGCTAGTTGAGAGGGAGCCGCATCTGTTTATAAGGTGTGGTGCACCTTCCCTCTCGAGCTCCTCTCTAAAGCAGGCTTTCGGGCCTAACCGTGCAATGTGTGCCTGTGGGCCTACTGGGCCTCCTGCGGGCCTGAATTCTGGCCCATGGTAGGGTTTTTTTGTTTTTTTGTTTCCACTTACAACAAAATACTTATTGTTGCTATATTTAATTTTTTCCCCGGTTTTTTTGTTTTGTTTTCTGCATTATTTATTTTCTTTTGTTTTTTGCGTTATTTTTTAATTCTTTTTAATTTTAGTTTTAGAAAAATTATAAACTTTCTGTTAGTGGCATTAGTTTTCAAATTTGAAAACACTTTTTTTTGTTTTTGTTGTTTTTTTGTTTTCTTTATTGCTTTATTTATTTTATTTTGTTTCTACTTACAACAAAATACTTATTGTTGCTATTTTCATTTTTTTCCAGTTTTTTTTGTTTTGTTTTCTACATTATTTATTTTCTTTTGTTTTTTGCTTTAATTTTTAATTCTGTTTGCTTTTAGGTTAGCAAAATTATAAACTTTCTGTTAGTGCCATTAGTTTTAGAAAAATTATAAACTTTTTGTTAGTGCCATTAGTTTTCAAATTTGAATTCTTTGAAAATTGTTTGAATCACAAGTTTGTGATTAACTTACTAAAAAATGAGAATAGATGCGCTTATAGAGAAAAATCAACCTAAATTCCTAGTAAATTTCGGTGTGAGCCCCCTTCGGTTGACGAGGTGGGACTAAACTCTGCCCGCAACGAGGACCAACCCTTTAGTCCCGGTTTGTGGCACAAACCGGGACTTATGGTCATGGGCCAGGGGCGAGGAGCAAAATTATTAGCTTTCTGTTAGTGCCATTAGTTTTAGAAAGTTGAAGGTTGAAAGTTGGCATGGGCCAGGGACTAATGGTCATGGTATTACGAGGGCCGAACCATAAGACATGAAAGCATTTCAAATGAACTCTTGAAAAGTTAAAAGTTGGCATGGTATCATAATTTCACCCACATAGCATGTGCATGTACAAAACGGACAATGGTAGCATGTTCGTGTGTTACAAAGTTGGCATGGTATCATCATAATAGTTGCGGGAGAAAGTCTTCACTTTTTCTTCGCTTGTGTCATTTGCTTATTGCGCCGTAACCATGGATAATCTTCATTGTTTATCAGGATGCTTGGATCAGCCTTGACATTGAAGGGAGGAATTTCATGAAACTTTTCATAATCTTCAGACATGTCTGTCTTGCCGTCCACTCCCAGGATGTCCCTTTTTCCTGAAAGAACTATGTGGCACTTTGGCTCATCGTATGATGTATTCGCTTCCTTATCTTTTCTTTTTCTCGGTTTGGTAGACATGTCCTTCACATAGATAACCTATGCCACGTCATTGGCTAGGACGAACGGTTCGTCAGTGTACCCAAGATTTTTCAGATCCACTGTTGTCATTCCGTACTCTGGGTCTACCTGTACCCCGCCGCCTAACAGATTGACCCATTTGCACTTAAACAAAGGGACCTTAAAATCAGGTCCGTAGTCAAGTTCCCATATGTCCACTATGTAACCATAATATGTGTCCTTTCCGCTCTCGGTTGCTGCATCAAAGCGGACACCACTATTTTGGTTGGTGCTCTTTTGATTTTGGGCGATCATGTAAAATGTATTCCCATTTATCTCGTATCCTTTGTAAGTCAATACAGTCAAAGATGGTCCCCTGGACAACAAGTACAACTCATCACAAACAGTGTTGTCACCTCTGAGACGTGTTTCCAACCAACTGCTGAAAGTCCTGATGTGTTCACATGTAATCCAGTCGTCGCACTGCTCCGGGTGTTTGGAGCGCAGATTGTTCTTGTGTTCGTCGACATACGGGGTCACCAAGGTAGAGTTCTGTAGAACTGTGTAGTTTGCTTGAGACCAAGAATATCCGTCCCTGCATATTATTGAGTCTCTTCCAAGAGTGCCTTTTCCAGTCAGTTTCCCCTCATACCGCGATTTAGGGAGACCTATCTTCTTAAGGCCAGGAATGAAGTCAACACAAAACCCGATAACATCCTCTTTTTGATGGCCCATGGAGATGCTTCCTTCTGGCCTAGCGCGGTTACGGACATATTTCTTTAGGACTCCCATGAACCTCTCAAAGGGGAACATATTGTGTAGAAATACGGGCCTCAGGATGACAATCTCGTCGACTAGATAAACTAGGACATGCGTCATGATATTGAAGAAGGATGGTGGGAACACCAGCTCGAAACTGATAAGACATTGCGCCACATCACTCCTTAGCCTTGGTACGATTTCTGGATCGATCACCTTCTGAGAGATTGCATTGAGGAATGCACATAGCTTCACAATGGCTAATCGGACGTTTTCTAGTAGAAGCCCCCTCAATGCAACCGGAAGTAGTTGCGTCATAATCACGTGGTAGTCATGAGACTTTAGGTTCTGAAACTTTTTCTCTGGCATATTTATTATTCCCTTTATATTCGACGAGAAGCCAGTCGTGACCTTCATACTGAGCAGGCATTCAAAGAAGATTTATTTCTCTTCTTTCGTAAGAGCGTAGCTGGCAGGACCTTTATACTGCTTTGGAGGCATGCCGTCTTTTTCGTGCAAACGTTGCAGGTCCTCCCGTGCCTCAGGTGTATCTTTTGTCTTCCCATACACGCCCAAGAAGCCTAGCAGGTTCACGCAAAGGTTCTTCGTCATGTGCATCACATCGATTGAGGAGCGGACCTCTAGGTCTTTCCAGTAGGGTAGGTCCCAAAATATAGATTTCTTCTTCCACATGGGTGCGTGTCCCTCAGCGTCATTCGGAACAGCTAGTCCACCGGGACCCTTTCCAAAGATTACGTAGTGTAAATCATTGACCATAGCAAGCACGTGATCACCGGTGCGCATGGCGGGCTTCTTCCGGTGATCTGCCTCGCCTTTGAAATGCTTGCCTTTCTTTCGACATTGATGGTTGGTCGGAAGAAATCGACGATGGTCCAGGTACACATTCTTCCTGCATTTGTCCAGGTATATAGTTTCAGTGTCATCTAAACAGTGCGTGCATGCGTGGTATCCTTTGTTTGTCTGTCCTGAAAGGTTACTCAGAGCGGGCCAATCGTTGATGGTCACGAACAGCAACGCCTTAAGGTTAAATTCCTCCTGTCTATGCTCATCCCACATACGTACACCGTTTCCATTCCACAGCTGTAAAAGTTCTTCAACTAATGGCCTTAGGTACACATCAATTTCGTTGTCAGGTTGCTTAGGGCCTTGGATGAGAACTGGCATCATAATGAACTTCCGCTTCATGCACATCCAAGGAGGAAGGTTATACATACATAGAGTCACGGGCCAGGTGCTGCGATTGCTGCTCTGCTCCCCGAAAGGATTAATGCCATCCGCGCTTAAAGCAAACCATACATTCCTTGGGTCCTTTGCAAACTCATCCCAGTACTTTCTCTCGATTTTTCTCCACTGCGACCCGTCAGCGGGTGCTCTCAACTTCCCATCTTTCTTTCGATTCTCACTGTGCCATCGCATCAACTTGGCATGCTCTTCATTTCTGAACAGACGTTTCAACCGTGGTATTATAGGAGCATACCACATCACCTTCGCAGGAAACCTCTTCCTGGCGGCTCGCCGTCAACATCACCAGGGTCATCTCGTCTGATCTTATACCGCAATGCACCGCATACCAGGCATGCGTTCAGATCCTTGTATGCACCGCGGTAGAGGATGCAGTCATTAGAGCATGCATGTATCTTCTCCACCTCCAATCCTAGAGGGCATACGACCTTCTTTGCTGCGTATGTACTGTCGGGCAATTCATTATCCTTTGAAAGCTTCTTCTTCAATATTTTCAGTAGCTTCTCAAATCCTTTGTCAGCCACATCATTCTCTGCCTTCCACTGCATCAATTTCAGTACGGTACCGAGCTTTGTGTTGCCATCTTCGCAATTGGGGTATAACCCTTTTTTGTGATCCTCTAACATGCGATCGAACTTCAGCTTCTCCTTTTGACTTTCGCATTGCGTCCTTGCATCGACAATGACCCGACGGAGATCATCATCATCGGGCACATCGTCTGGTTCCTCTTGATCTTCAGCACCTTCACCCGTTGCAGCATCATTGGGCACATCGTCTGGTTCCTCTTGATCTTCACCAGCTCCCCCCGTTGCAGCATCACCGTATTCAGGGGGCACATAGTTGTCATCGTACTCTTCTTCTTTGCCGTCTTCCATCATAACCCCTATTTCTCCGTGCCTCGTCCAAACATTATAGTGTGGCATGAAACCCTTGTAAAGCAGGTAGGAGTGAAGGATTTTCCGGTTAGAGTAAGACCTCGTATTCCCACATTCAGTGCATGGACAACACATAAAACCATTCTGCTTGTTTGCCTCAGCCGCATCGAGAAACTCATGCACGCCCTTAATGTACTCGCGGGTGTGTCTGTCACCGTACATCCATTGCCGGTTCATCTGCGTGCATTATATATAATTAAGTGTCCAAATTAATAGAAGTTCATCATCACATTAAAACCAAAGTGCATACATAGTTCTCATCTAACAACATATAGCTCTCCAGAGCATCTAATTAATTAAACCATACATTGAAACTATGTAAAACATTTCAATGCGAAAACAAATGTGATCATAATCGCAACCAAGGTAACAATTGATCCAACGGCATAATGATACCAAGCCTTGGTATGAATGGCATATTTTCTAATCTTTCTAATCTTCAAGCGTATTGCATCCATCTTGATCTTGTGATCATCGACGACATCCGCAACATGCAACTCTAATATCATCTTCTCCTCCTCAATTTTTTTTATTTTTTCCTTCAACAAATTGTTTTCTTCTTCAACTAAATTTAACCTCTCGACAATAGGGTCGGTTGGCATTTCCGATTCACATACATCCTACATAAATAAAATCTATGTCACGTTGGTCGGCATAATTTTCATAAACAATAAATGAACCAATAGTTATAAAGATAATATATATACCACATCCGAATCATAGACAGGACGAGGGCCGACAGGGACGGATACCAAAACCATCGCACTATATAAGATGCAATAATAAAAGTAAGAAAATAATACAAGTATCTATGTAAACATACAAGTAAGAATATTTTTCCTTTCAGAAAGAAGATAAGAACAAGAAGCTCACCACGGTGGTGCCGGCGATGAGCTCGGCGCGGGTGATCGACGGCGGTGAAGACGGGGACGGGGCATGACGGACTGCTAAACCTAGACAAATATTATGAAAAATGGAGCTTGGAGGTCGAGCTTGGAGAGAAGAAAGCTTAAGTAGTGTGGCT
>NC_057806.1:33246598-33247173 GCF_018294505.1 Triticum aestivum | reverse complement strand
GGGCATTCCATCGAACACCTTGTGTGCATAGGAGGTGAGCTAGAGCACCACCAAGCCCTCTCCCCCTCGGCCAGAGAAAAACACAGCACTGGGGTGCTCTGCTCGCGAGCGAGAGGTATATATAGGCACCTCATTGGTCCCGGTTGGTGACTTGAGCCGGGACTAAAGGGGAGCCTTTGGTCCCGGTTCAAGCCACCAACCGAGACCAATGGTGGTGGGCCAGGAGCGAGGCCCATTGGCCCCGGTTCATCCCACCAACCGGGACCAAAAGGTCCAGATGAACCGGGACCAATGGCCCACGTGGCCCGGCCGGCCCCCTGGGCTCATGAACCGGGACCAATGCCCACATTGGTCCCGGTTCTGGACTGAACCGGGACTAATGGGCTGACCCGGTCTGGACCAAAGCCCTGTTTTCTACTAGTGCATGTCAAAGAAGCCAAAAGTATAAAGTAACATCGAAAAGCGTGTCAAAACAAAGTCATGGCGATTGATGGCATTGCCTATATGAGGCATAAAGTGATGAGGCATGACGTGCTTCCCATCAACTTGTGGTTTCAAGGCATTATCTTGAGTGA
>NC_057806.1:33244437-33246406 GCF_018294505.1 Triticum aestivum | reverse complement strand
CTTAAATTTCTTTCTTTTCACAACCTTTTATGATTCCTAAGCGAGAACATTGCACCTAATTCATTCTCTGTTGTTTTCCTTGTTTCTTTTTACTTTGACCGGGAAGAGACCGACTCCTATGTATGAATTAGTTGTACTCTAAAAACAACAATTCTGATGTAGCTTGCATCGGAATGAAGATCAGAATACATACGCACATCAACTTCTACATATGTTTTCTCTATCATTGATCAAATGGGATCTGGCATAGAAAATTAAGTGAAGATTGGCTCCTTAAATGGGATAACAACACCTAACTGTCATGATGCACAATGGACTTGCATCTGTCCCCTCAGCATAGGTGCTGCCCCATGGCAGACGGACAAGATAAACTCATCATTTCCGGAGCTTGCAATGCCAAATATCAATGATGTACGTCATGATGCACCATGCAGGACGGGCCTGCATGGCAGCCTAATGGTGGTCGTTCTCATGTGGTCACCGTCTACAATGTGTCGAGCTACGCTGTAGTGTCTACTACATGGCGCCTCGACGAAGCAACCGATGGTCAAGCTACATGCCTCCACCACTAGTGGACCTACTAGCTATCGTGCACCACTGTGGCCATGTCATGGGTTACCCCGTTGGCCGTCGCACTTGATATTAGGCCTACAGGAGCAACGCTTGTAGATCCTACAATATTTAGATCACAAAATTCGCTGTGGTGACAATTGCCAAAACTTATCTAGGCTAATACGAGCGACAATAAATTCAAAATCGCTAAAATTCAACTTGCATAAAACTTCCTTGAAGTGGGACCCACTTGTCATTGGGCCATAGCTTCTCCCCCTATTCCTTTGATCCAGTCATCTCTCTCTCTCTCTCTCCCTCCCTCCGTCCCTCGTCGCCTCTAAACACATCCTTCAGCCCTCCTGGTGCCACTTCTTCCCATGAACTGTGCCACCACACTTGTCAACGACACCAATGAGCACATCTTCCGTTGGACGTATTCCTCTTTATGGCCAATCTTCAATTTATTTTCTATGCCTAAATTCATCTTGATCAATTCTAAACCATATCCAGTACCTGATGTGCTATGGATTCCCATCCAAATTATGGCGCAAGAAAGTTTACTTTGCCGATTAAATTTATGTTGATGATCTAGTTATGTCGTACATTCTTAGAACCTTAGCTGTTGCTACACAAATTTTATCCGCTATAGTAATAGCCGTTCAGTGAGTTGTGAGTATGTTAGGTTTTTGTTCATAGTTTTAAATAGCCGGCTATAGCCATGCTGTAGCCCGCTATAGCCTTTTCAACAGGGTGCCGCTAAATAGTCTCATGTACAAAATAGCCCGCTATAGCTGATTTGGAGGTCCACCGTTATTTAGCATAGCCCACTATTTAAAACACTGACTTTTTTTGTTGAGCTTGCATGTGAGGTACTACTAATTAGCTTCCAAGAGGAGCAGTCAGCTTTTGTGCCAGGCAGATTGATCACTGATAATATTATAACAGCTTACGAGTGCATGCACTTTATGAAGCAGAACAAGGCCAAGAAGAATCAGTCATGTGCCCTCAAACTTGACATGACGAAAGCTTATGATAGGGCGGAGTGGCCATACCTCAGAGCCATTATGCTTAAACTGGGTTTCAATACCAGATGGGTAGATATTGTGATGAGCCTGGTTACTACGGTAAATTTCTCTGTCTTGTTCAATGGGAAGAGACTACAACAATTTAAACCTTCACGTGGAATCATACAAGGGGACCCGATATCCTCATACTTGTTCTTGATAGCAGCAGAGAACCTTTCGTGCCTTTTGAAATCCAAAAATGAGTCATCCAACTTGAATGGTCTACAGGTTGCTCCTTCGGCGCCACCAGTGAGCCATCTCCTATTCGCTGATGACAGCCTACTATTTTTGAAGGCAAATAGTATGGGAGCTAATGAGGTGCACCATGTTCTGGACACATACTGCCGGGCAAC
>NC_057806.1:33242983-33244271 GCF_018294505.1 Triticum aestivum | reverse complement strand
GGGCAACGGTTTAATCATGATAAATCATCAATTTATTTCAGCAAAGGGGTACCAGAATCGGTCAGACAAGATATTAAAACGATCCTTCATGTCCCTAATGAAACCCTCAATGAAAAGTATTTGGGAATGCCTTCTGATATTGGCAGCTCAGAGAATGGTTCATTTAAATATCTAAAAGATCGACTCTGGAGTAAGGTTCAAGGTTGGATTGAGCGCACTATGTCCACGGCCGGAAAGGAGGTGTTGGTCAAGTCTGTTGCCCAGACTGTACCTGTTTTCTCCATGTCTTATTTCAAGCTGCCCAGAGGATTGTGTGAACACCTAAATATGCTAATCAGAAAGTTCTGGTGGGGGAGCAAGGAAGGAAAACATAAGTCTCATTGGGTCTCATGGAAAACTATGACACAACCCAAGAATATGGGGGGTTTGGGTTTCAAAGATTTCGAATTATTCAACCTAGCAATGCTGGCTAGGCAAGCATGGAGATTGCTACAGAGCCCGGAGTCCCTGAGTGCACGTGTTTTGAAGAGCATTTACTACCCAAACACTGACATCCTTGAGGCCGAGCTTGGAAGTCACCCGAGCCAGGTATGGCGCGCCATAGTCGAAAGCAGGGATACTTTAAAGCAAGGTCTCATAAAGCGTATTGGCAATGGCGCTGCTACTGACATTTGGTCACAGAATTGGTTACCGAGAGAAGGAATGTTCAGACCATACGGAAGTATTGTTCCAAATCGTCCCACTAAAGTGTCCGATCTCATTAACAATACAACAGCTTCATGGAATATTCAGCTCCTTCAAGCTACCTTCATACAATAGATGTCCAGACCATACTCAGAATTCCGTTGTGCACTAGAAATATACCGGATTTTTGGGCGTGGCACTTTGAGAAACACGGTTCTTTTTCTATAAAGTCTGCATATAATATGCTTGTTGCCACTAAGCAGCGAAAGGGAGGCATGGCTGGAAGGGGACCGCAGGCCCATCTAGCTCAGATGCGGAGGGGAAGCGTGGAAATTGCTTTGGAAGACACAAGTCCCGGGGAAAATCAGAATGTTCTTGTGGAGGCTCTCGAAACACTCATTACCAACTAATGACGTAAGAGCACATCGCCACATGGCTGACTCAGACCAGTGCGGGTTGTGTGGAGCACAGGACTCATGGCGTCATTCTTTGCTTGAATGCACAATGTCGAGGAGTGTATGGGCACTGATAGATCAAGAGACCACACATAAAATCATAGAGAATACTGAACCAAATGCAAAACAGTGGCTGTTTACACTTATGC
>NC_057806.1:33240762-33242778 GCF_018294505.1 Triticum aestivum | reverse complement strand
GAAGCTTTCACATGACCAGTTTATCCTTATGGCAGTGACGCTTTGGTCTATTTGGCACTCACGGAGGAAGTCCATTCATGAATTTATTTTCCAAAGCCCCCAAGCAACACACGGCTTTATAGGCAGATTTATTGCAGACCTGGATATTGTCAGAAATAAGGAGAAAGGACCGGCTGCAAGCGCAACACTCCCACGCCAGATTCAGCGACGACCGAAGAAGCCACCAGTGGGGTTCTGCAAAATACATGTTGATGCAGGAGTGGTAACCAGAAAAGGAGGCTCGGCAGTTGCAGTGTGTAGAGACGATGGAGGTAACTATATGGGCAGCTCGGCGCTAATGGTCGAAGGAGTTGTTGACCCCGCGACTCTAGAAGCTATAGCTTGCCGGGAAGCTCTTGCACTAGCACAGGATTTGGGCATCCAGAATTTTGTGGTTTCATCGGATTGTCTGCAAGTGGTATCGGATATCAACAAGAATGCACTTGGGACTTATGGCGCAATAGTCACCGAAATAAATCTTAGGGCATCTACTTTTTGTTGTACCTTTTCTTTTGAGAGTCGTGCTGCTAATTATAAAGCACATAGCTTAGCCAAGTTTTCGCTTTCTAGGGGTCCGGGTCGCCACGTTTGGTTTGGTGTATCCCATGACCAGAGATGTATCCCACATCATGTGGACTTTGCGGATGAATAAACTTGGTTTTACCCCTAAAAAAAGCTAGGATCTTGATATTTTTTTGTTTTATTCCAAAAAATTTCAAGTGTTGAGACCTCTGAACTTGGATTTTTGATCGATTGATCTTCCAGGTGTTCAAAACGGATAAATGGTGACCAACTGACCATCACAGTTGGGAAAATCCCCTGCCTCTGCATCATAAAGCACACTAGCTGCCAAGCTTCAGCAGGTACGGTGTGACTCATTGCTTTGCATAGGTTTGGTTTGTTGAGCAGACCAGAAAGAAAGGATAGACGCTGAAGATGTACGTATAGGTCATTGTGAGCAGGCATCATCAACCTTTTTCTGCTTTTGACGGGTCTTTGGAGCCCCACCTCTCGTTCTTGGCAAAGATAGAGCAGTGCAGTGACATGCGTATAGTAGTCAGAGAGCATGGCCAGCAAACATCTCGTTGCATATAATCCCCACAATTTCCCCTACTGTTTCTTTCCTTATGTAAGAAAACACAGGCTAAAGACCATGCATCATGACAAGTTCATCAGTGCACAATTTTACAGAACCTAACTAACTTAAAAAAAAATATTGCGGGTTGACTAACTTTAAATAGCATTTGCTCAACTCTAGAAAACTGCTTGATCCGCAAGTAAGTTGAACCTAGGAAACTAGTTGCATTTGCGTTTTTCAACTAGGAAACTACCTTAGCCCAGCAACTAACTTTAAAAAACTACACCCTCGGTTCGGAAATACTTGACGTGGTTTTAGTTCGGTAATACTCTCTCCGTTCCTAAATATTTGTCTTTTTAGAGATTCTAAATGGACTACCACATACGGATATATATAGACATATTTTAGAGTGTGGATTCACTCATTTTGCTCCGTATATAGTCACTTGTTGAAATCTCTAGAAAGACAAATATTTGAGTGCGGTTTTTATAGCTCGTCCTACGTGGTACCTGCTATCGTTGCCATCCATTATGTGCTCAGTTCCATGTGGATGTGTGCACCGATGGAAAATTAGCAACTGGCGCCAGCTATCAAATCTAAACTCCTGCGCTAGGACTAGTAGTGATTGTGTATCTGATGTGACGTTCTTTTTGCCCATCTCTTGTCAGACTGAGATGTACTAGTGCAGACATCTCTCTCTTTTTTGCATGCAGCGCATCTTTCTCTCATAAACTTTACATGCAACTCTCTCTCTCTCTTTCTTCTCTCTTTCAGTAAAGTCAGCTCTCTAAAAATATCAAATAAAAATCCTAAAAGTCACTTCCTTGAATAAGAAATCTCTAGAACTCAATGCACATGGGACAAATGGGTGGAGATAAAAAGATTCTCCATGCAACCCC